>NC_057803.1:386356653-386582905 GCF_018294505.1 Triticum aestivum | reverse complement strand
ACCAGGGAGGGGGGATGCTAGCTACTTTGCACTTTGCGAGGTGAATGAATCTCGGTTCGGGGGGCATGCATTCATAGCTTACGATTCCCTTCGTGCCGACACGAGGGAGTAGGGGGGCTTATAGCTACTTCACACTTTGCTAGGTGAACCTCGGTTGGGGGGGAGGGGGCATGCATTCATAGATTAGGATTCCTTTCGTGCTGACACGAGGGGGGGTGGGGGCAAGCAATACCGTGCACTTTGCAGGAGAGGTGCCACATCGAAGTTGCATTTGGTATTTAAAAATCCAACCACCCTTTTGATACATAAATTTGGTCCACATGCAAATGTGTTCGTGTTATGACCCTCTCCCGCATCATTTTTCGCCAAATTTATGAACATTAGACAAGTCGGATGACGCAACAGACACGGATCACTCAAACTAACTATGTGCCACGCCGGTGCCCTTGTCACGCACACATCCACATAGTACATTGGGCTCCACGAGACTCCCCCTCTCAAAAATATCTGCCCGTCTCGATGGTTTTTCTATTTCATAACACATGGTTGTCATCCCCAGACCGCGTGCGATGTTTCTTGTTCCCAGTCCTGCCTGCATCACCTAGAAAATATCTACCCGCCTCGAGGGTTTTTCTGTTTCATAACACACGATTGTTATCTCCGGACCATGTGCGATGTTTCTTGTTCCCAATCCTGCCTGCATCCCTAGAAAATATCTGCTCGTGTCGAGGGTTGTTCAGTTTCATAACACACGGTTGTTATCTCAGGACCGTGTGCAATGCACTATCATCAAAATTTTCAATAGCCCGACATTTCACTTCTGCGTAGTAAAAAATTTAGTACCCACGTCATTTCTTCAAACACCCCACGCCCCCTCCACACACACACTACACACACACACCCAAACCTCCTCCTGAGTGCGCGCACACACACACACCCCTCCCTCGCTTGAAACCCTAGCAAGGTCCCCGCCGCTGCCGCTGCAAGGCCTCCATTGTCAACATCTGCCGGTTTGCCTGTGTAGCTTACCCACCGATCTCCATACCCATGCCGCCCTGAGTTTCTTAGATGACGCCTGCCAAACATCCCCTGTCCCATTGATCCCCATCCCCCGCTCCAGAGCATCGCAGCCTAAGCCCGGCTACACTTCCCGTGGAGCTCGAGGAGCAACTGGACCAAAAGAGGTGTATAGCGGTCTCTTCGCCCGACGTTGCCGAGGAAGCTGATGACCATTATTGGCAGTAGGCATTCAAGAAGTGGGCTAGAGTATGTAGGCATGTCTCGTCCACCGGCTATGACATCGAGGTCATCGACAGGGATGGCCTGAGGCGGGCTATGTCACAGGTTAAGTGGCCCACCCCCAACCCATCGGGTTCAACCACCGTCGATCTCATCCATGGCCCCACCGTTGATCTCCTCTAGCTCGCTGTCAACAATTTGCCATTCTACATCGCCATCGAGCCCCTTTTGTCATTTCTGAAGGACATGTTCTGCGACGCTGGCTTGGGATAAATAGCTTCCAAGTCAGACCTCATCGACGGTGACCATGAGGAGGGCACCCTCTCCAGCTCTTCCAAGGAGAAAGAGCCCATCTGCTCTTCCAAGGGGAAAGCACCCGTCTGCGACATCAGGGAAGGCACCCTACAGCCATGCTCTTCCAAGGGGAAGGAGCCCATCTGCGACAACATGGAGCGCATCCAGGGTCCTTGCTCTTCCCACGGGAACGACCCCATCTGTGACAAGTGAGGAAACCCATGATTTGTTTTGATGTGCCTCTTCATAGGGGGAAACCCATGATTTGTTTTGTCAAGTCCCTTTTGTAGTGTAGTGAGAATATGTCATGTTTTAATTGCTATATCTGGTTGTTTACAGTATGCCTTGTTTATTTCAGTTGTTCACATTGTGATGCTCTACATGTGCAATTATTTACTGTGTAGTACATTTCATGAATCCAGTTTTAAACATACCGATAGGAATGCATATATTTGCTTGTTGTTAAGCTTGTTATAGCTAGCATATGCCTCTTTTAAAGTTTTTTGATTGTTCGGTTGTTTGTAGTTAGCATATGTCCAGTTTCAAATGCTATCTTTGGTTGTTTGTAGTATGCCTTGTTTATTCTCGTTATTCACAACGTGATGTTCTATATGTGCAAGTATGAACTACGCAGTTCAATTTCATCAGTACTAGTTTCAACAATACCACTATGAATGACTACATTTGGTTGTTGCATCTTGTATTTAAGACGCCTTTCCATTTTTATTTAACAATAACCAGTGTACTTAGACTGGCACAATACAAGTTTGAATGACTATGTTTGCTTGTTGTTAAATGTTAGGCCTGATGCAGTTATCACACTTTTCCACTTGTTTTGCTTTACTAATGTGCTTAAACCTACACACTGAAGCTATCTTTTGGAGATTATGTTGTCTGCCATGGATAAATTTGGTTGATGTTTAGCCTGTTGTGCTTAACATGCTTCTCGATGTACCTACATAGGATAATTTTGGGAACGACTGCTATTTTCCATCGAGGTTAGTTTCATCCCATTGCTTATATCTGCTCACTGTTCAGGATATCGGTAGCTGGTACCATATAGGCCAGCGGCTGATAAGGGACTAATCTGTGAATCGGACTTTTAACAGAATATATCTGCAACCCATTTATCATTAGGTTAACTAGGGCCATATATAATATATCTGAGGCTACATAGCAACATGCACTGTATTTAATGTCTAGATATCCAATCCTAGGAGACATTGCAACAAGTAAGAGTGTTATTAATGTTCTAATGATTTCTAGTTATACGTAGAAGAGCAGCAGCAACAACAACAACACAACCCTGTTTGGATACTCAACTTAGCTAGAGGTTAGAGTTAGTTTCTAGCTCATGACTAACCCTGAACTAACTCCATCCAAAGAGTTGTTTGGATGGCAGAGTTAGATTAACAATAAATGCACTAGGAGAACTAGCTCCAATTAGCACCTCTTGGGTTGGATAGTTTTTTGGGTGGGTTATAGATGCAACTAGCTCAAACTAGCCCTCATGTTTAGATATACGTTAGGGCTATTTGAGCCTGAACTAGCTCAAACTAACTGTAACCCATGGATATAGCAGCAGTTAATCAACCAATAATTTGCAAGAATGCACTAAACTCCTTCTGGCCAATGATATAAGATGTTAATTCATCTAATATCTGAGTATATTGGATGTTATAAGATACTCCCTCCGTTCCTAAATATTTGTCTTTTTAGAGATTTCAAATGGACTACCACATACGGATGTATATAGACATATTATAAAAGAGTGTAGTACTACATCATTGTGCAATTGTTGTTTAGCTTCTAATATTAACTTGGTGCTTTTAGGTACATGTGTCATTGGTAAGGATCTGCGCTTCGACCCTTTCTGCGTATGGGGTAATGAGATATCTATGAACCAACATCAAGTGAGGAAGCTGATAAAGATTGTTAGTAAAATGGGTCCAAAGATGGCAATTAAACTATTTGTTTACACTTTATCCAAGACAACAGCGAAATGCCGGATGGTAAGTAAGAACTTTGCAACCTTCTTTTTACTGGCCACAATGAGTTGTGTTAGAGGACAATGTCTGAATCTTTTTCCTTTACAGTGGTTGCCAAAGCAGTTTACTCAAGATTACCTATCAAACTACATGATTGGTGGGCATGCAAAGGTTAACGTGTTTCTACCAGAACATGATGATTATCTAGATATTTCATGAAGACCGTCAAGGATGGGCGGTCGGCCATCACATGGGGTTGGACTAGAGTCATGCGTGCCTTTTGCATGGCAGAGGGCACAAAATGGGCATTCCACTTCACCTCGTTCAGCAACCAGAATATATTCCTATAAAAATACGAACTACATGTACATACGATCTCAAATTCAAATATATGTATCCATTTTATGTTGAATTCAAATCATAGTACATGTATGCTCTAGCTAGATGTTCATAATCTAAACCATGTATGATATACTACGTACAATGTGTTTAACAAGCACAACACACATACACACACACACTATTTAGACTAGTAAGGTATATTTGCATTGCATGCATGAGATTTGGCAATCAAATTATGAAAAAATACCACATTATAGCATGTAAGCTTTGAGTCATATATGCATGATGTAGATGTTCATTTAATTCTTATAGTTCATTTCATTCAACATCATCTAGTTTTTATAAGAAAGCTAATCTATTTTAAGATTCATGGAATTGTGCGTTGTAAGGCATAAAGTAAAAACAAATAATGGCAAATCATGTAGAAAAACATTTGGGCAATTCTGATACGGAACATTCTAGAACAAAGAAGAAGTGCTTGTGTTTTGAGGTTTGTGCATTATGCTTAAGTTCAACCATGGAGTCTTCTAGATTGCACATGTGGCCAAATCTGGTGGAATCTAGATGATATGCAACGACAAGTAGTGCTCAAATTTGCCATCTTAGCACCATCAGATTGGCCACATCCAATGACCATCTTTCAAAGTTAAAGTTATCCGCACACTATATAAAAAATATAAAATAATATATATAGGGGTATAGATATAGATATGTGATGCGAAAGCCACCCATCATCTCCAATTAGAATAGTGTGTCCATGCATGGATGCAATGTGGCCAAACATTGTCTTCCACCGATATCTCAAATTCAAATCAGTCTGACCTTGTTCAATGTGTATATAGTACAACATGCTCGTTTCCAAACCACACCGCGCATATCTTAGTTATATTCATGCATGCATGGGTTTCAAACATCATGATCTCTTATTAAAATATTTAAATTCAACTTTACATTGATTATGACCTCACCTAATCTTTTACACCCACACAGTCGTCTTCTCTTTTATAATTGTACCACTAACTTTGTCCCGTGCATGCATGCACACAGTACCAGTCGGCGTTATCCATCGCACACGTGCAATCTTTTTCTTCTGGTCGGTCTCCCATGCATGCACACACACACCTCCACCTCTCCATCGTATCGGGCATTCTTTATCTCTCACGTGCATGTGTAACAATCGATGTTCATCTATGTGTGTGTATATAGCTAGGTTTTTCACAGTTTCCCACAGAAACCAATCAATCTATATATCTAGTGAGTACTCACCCTCTTTACCACGTCCACATCGATCAATCTATACCTCTCTATATAGGATTACATAGCTAATACACACATTAATTATATATCCAACGCACCCCTCTCATCATCCATGCCCTCCACTTCATCTCTCAGACGCGCGTACAGTGGCGAAGACAGGGGCAGCTTGGGCCCTGACCCCCCCTAACATCACTATATATCACGGCTAATATGAATGTGATCATTAGACAATTGCTGGTAAAATGGTTTAAGTTGATGAATTGGTACTCCTCGTAAAGGATTAGCTATGCATGGCCCCCTAGCTCATTTATTTTTCATGGCTCAGCCACTACACGCAACCACGCATGTTCTCGCCCCCTCTCAGCCTCTCTTTAAATATCGATCTCGCACTTGTGCAGTCCTTCATAGTCTCCCTCCACTTGGCCCCTCACACCATCTACTAGCCCCCACCTGATTTTGCCACACGTACAATCTAGCAGACTCCATGGTTGAACTTAAGCATAATGCACAAACCTCAAAACACAGGTGCTTCTCCTTTGTTCTAGAATCTTCCGTATCATAACAGGCCACACTTTTTTGTAGTTGAATTGCCACTATTTTTTTTACTTTATGCTTTACAACGCACAATTCCACGAATCATAAAATAGATTAAGGGCTTGTTTGATTCAAAGGATTCTCAAAGGAATTTTGGAGGGTTCTAATCCTTAGGAATTTTTCCTATCTTGGTTGTTTGATTCGTAGGATTGTATAGGAATTTTTCCATAGGATTCATTTGCACTAGATTTCATATGAAACATCCCATCCACTCAAACCTCTTTGAAAAAATCTTGCATTTTTTCTATGCACAATCAAACACTCGTACAATCATGTAGGATTCAAGATGACACTCCACTCTAATCCCTTGTTTTTCCTATTCCCGCGTTTTGGAAATCCTACAAATCAACTAGGCCCTAGATTTTTTTATAAAAACTAATTTATATTGAATGAGATGAACTATAAGAATTAAACGAAGGTCTACATCAGACATATATGACTCAGAGCTTACATGCTATAGTGTGGTATTTATTCATAATTTGGTTGCCAAATCTGATGCGTGCAATGCACGTGTACCTTACTAGTACTTCGAGTATGTGCAAAACACGTAAATTAGGATTCCAATGACACGGTACATAGTGTCTCTCTTACAGTTCATGAAGCCACTTGGCACATGTAGAGTTGTTGTCGCGACCTCCTTGTGTGGATTGATCATAGTGACGTGTTGCTTGTTCCAGAAGAATGTACTCATCCTCTTTGAGCCACACTGGCGGTACATGCACGAAGCGAAAATGTGCACGCATGCCATGCACGCACTCATTCCCTCGCACACACGCACAGGTACACGGGGGGACACATTTTTGTACGAAGATCCACCCCATGTGATAATTTGACGCGTGTAATGTCCTTCACTTCATTGATGGTCAATTAATACAGTGCATGCAAATTGAGTGGACATGAGGGCGGAAGAAAGACATTGCTACTCGACTACGCGCATGCGAGTAGTTAAATCATGGGTTGCTAGTACTTCAATTGGTCTCCTTCGTATTTTGTGCCAAGTATTGACCATATTTATAAGTAACATAATATTTATGCATGCTATAAAAAGTGGCACAAACAAAGGGGCCAATAAACTAGGACGCAGGCAGCATGATCATTTTTTGCCACGGCTACTATTGGTGGCCTTTGTAGTTAAATATGGATGGAGTGGAGTAGTACTATCTTTATCTTGGCCTCGTAGGGCTCTCCCAGCGCCTAGGCTCGCCTCCCCGCTTCGCCCACCGGATCCCACCATGGAGGATCCCGCCATGGATAATCCGTTAGATCCCAGGATCCCGTGGGCGAAACCCACACGTGTTTCCATTGCTCTGGAATCACATGGTGGCGCTGGAGGACATGCCAGGGCAGCGTTTCAGGTGGTGGGTAGCAAGGGCAAATCGGATTGAGGAAGCGCCGCATCGATTGGAGAGAACTTCCAAGGAGCTGCGCCTGGCTCAACACAAGGCGGAGGTGCAAGTCGATCTCAGGGGAGAGATGCTGAGGGATGTCAGCATCTGGCAGCGTCGTGTTGATTTCGAGCTAGGGCTAATGGCAGAGATCATATTCACGGAGTCGACTGTGGAGGAAAGAACGTGCATGCCTGCAAAATGCCATGAGCACTCGGTGCAACTGTTCAAATGGGCAGTAGGAGAAGCCTAATCCCAGGACATGTTGTGGCGGCACCGCTGGGCATGCATCATAGGTGAGGTGAGCTGCCCTCCTTCCCCGCCAGCGATGTAGTGACCTAGTCGGTTGCTGCTGCAGTGAACTTGCAACGCCATGTCGGTTTGCAACCTTGACAATCACTCCATCTATATGTATTGTATTCCCGTGAAAATACTTGGTCGGTTGGAAAAAGATGGTAAGTGATTTATCACAAGTTTTAGAATGATTGGTCATGACAATCAACCGAAGCCACAACCAGAAGTCTCCATCGTGTAATACTTTATGGTCGGTCGGACCCACGTCTCACCGAAGGGACACACATCGGCTTGGTCTGACATGTACGACCAGTTACGTCACTAACTTGTGCGACCGCATTTGAGCAGTGTAGTACTCCCTCTATCTCAGTTTACAAGTCTTGCACGTGTACCTAGGATGTTAATTTGACCAACTAAATAAGAGGCATACATTACGAAAAATATATCATTACAAACTTCACATATTATTTTTTTATTGATATATATTTTATGTTAAACAATTTATTTTATATAAGTTACATTGACGACCTAGCTACACATGCAAGCCTGGTAAACTAAGATGGAGGGAGTACTTGAAATTTATGTTCCACTAAACTCATCGGGAGCCATTTAGGGCCTCGAAACCAAAACCATCAATTATTCTTTACCTTGTTCCCATCACATTCCAAAGTATTAGTGCTACAATTAAGTGCAAGCCTGCTCACACCTACTAGTATGTACCAAACCTGAACGTGTTCCCACTATGCAGGTTTTAGTAGTAGTGCTAGTACTTAGGTTATAAAAAGGGGAACTACCAAACCGAAAATTACTCTACCTTCCTCCTCATAAGTCCTTCTTCTTCATACGTCCTTGCTATGGCCGGTATGCAGAGCTCTAGGTTGAGAACTACTCCTAACAAGGGAGTGGCAACCAAGGCTACGGAGAAAAAGAGAGGGCTCACCGCCACGCAGAGACCTCAAAAGATCTATCAGGGGCAGGCGATGGCTCCCAGGAGCGCCCTAGCCGCGGAGGCAAACATGCCGAGCTGGCGGCGCTGGAGTCATTATCCCTCGATGGCATGCCCGATCAACTCAATAAGCACCTCAATAAGCAGAAGGAGTTCATCCACCGCTTGGTGGATCTGCTGAAGGAGAGCCTTGACGACATGCCCACTGAGCTCAATGAACAGGGTGAGTTGACCACCGGCCTGGTGATGCTGCTGAAGAAGAGCATTGCCTCAGAGAAGAAGGCGACCGGCAAAATCCTACAACTTCAGGAGGACAAGGCGAAGCTCTGCCACGAGCTCAATCCGCTGAAGGAGGAAAACGCCGGCTGGAAGAAGCTGCATAAGAATAGTAGTTCCTCGATGAAGATGGTGCAGGCCCTCATCATTTAATAGAAGGAGGATTTGGCAAATCTCCTCATCAAGCACCCGGCTGCTGTCAAGGTACGCATTGCGGCCTTGGAACAGATGATGAAGGCTCGCGTCGAGAAATCCCGCATCATGGACAGAATGATGAAGATGGCGGAGGAGACACACAAGGAGATGGAGGTCGTGAAGGTGATGAAGAAGCAGTTACGACTCCGCGGCCAGCAACCCTTCATGTAGTAGAGAGAAGCGCCCCAGACTTGTGTGTGCGTCTTCCTTCTTTTTCAGGGGTGATAATCTTCCTTCTTCTTTTGCTCCTGTGTTTCTTCTTTTGCTCCTATGTGTCTTCTTTTGCTTCGGGTGTTTTGCCACATGTGTCACGTTCTCTGCGAGGAATGAATAGAACAATGCTAACAATGAGATGACTAGCAAATTAGATAATTTTTTATCGCCATATGGCACTGGGCTGATGTGTTTCATGCTCCTCCGTCGTACTACTCCAGTGGAAAACTTGAGTATACCACACGGTTCTTTGCTCCTCCTCAGGTCATCAGCATATATTTATACAAGCAGTCAAATCACAAGGCCCCGCATTCCAGCAGTAATGAGCCGTCAAATCACAAAGGCCCTGCCTCTCTTCAAAGCGACCAAGCTATACTGTGCCGCCCTCTAGCCTTTTAAAAAATGTATACTTTTGTACAGTAGTAGTATCGATGGATTGCGCCATGGAGCAAAACTAACAATATGAAATTAAATAAAAAGGTGGTACATGTAGAGAGCGCTCGTCGCCAAATTATGCATATAGTACTATTAAAAAAGCTAGTACATGCTTAAATGGGGTGCTAAATTATATTAAAGAAATTAGCATACCTATTTAATTCTTGGGTTCTTATTATTTATGCCACTAGTTGTGTATCACTACTCAGTTTTTCCATTAGAAGCTACAACTACTCAAAAATGCCATCGATTCGTGAGATGCCTGCTCAAAAATGCAATTAGATATCTCAAAAATGCCATCATTAAGTTAGATGTTTGCTCAAAAATGCCATTAAACATTGTTATTTTCACATCAAACACATTGACCATGTTATATGACAAAAATAAGCCGATTCTCACAATGATAAGTGTGGCCCCGCTTGCCAGGCCTAACCAAGCGAATAATTTTACAGGAAAATAAGAACGTTGTTGGGATCAAGTAGGCCCCACACTTTATTTTACTTTAGTAAGATAGAGGGAGAGCTGACATGTTGGTCCATCGGTATTTATGTCATTATAAAATGGCCAAAGAGATTTGAGTCACAATAATGGTGTCCAGCACAACACACCCCTCAAAAAAACTAAGCACCATGAAATTCTTTGACAACTAAAATGCTGGCTATATGATGCTGGCCATATATATTGTACATATATAATGTGAAGAAACGAGTGGTAGTACTATACCAACTAAAAGATGAACTGTAAGAAATACTAGTATGTAGTACGTACTGAAGAGTAATAGTAATGAGAAGGAACATAACATAGTTCTGCTGGGGAGCTCAGCACAACACACCCCTCAAATAAAACTAAGCACACCTGAAATTAAACGAAGCAACTAATTCGGTGGACACTGCATTAGAACCACCATGAGCGATGACACTGCCACCTTACTCGGACTCCTCATCCACAGCAAGCACTACGCATATATGGTGGCTAACATACGCAAATGAGAGCGGGAAGAGAAGCACACAAACGGTCGAGAAGCTGGAAGTGATCAAGAAGTGATCCTGAAAACTACTTACGTTCGAGCATAACACAAGACCGTGTTCACTTCCTGGACTCCGCCGAAAAGAGACCATCACGGCTACACACGCGGTTGATGCATTTTAATTAAGTGAAGTGTCAAGTTCTCTACAACCGGATATTAACAAATTCCCATCTACCACATAACCGCGGGCACGGCTCTCGAAAGTTTATACCCAGCAGGGTGTCCCAACTTAGCCCATCACTAGCTCTCACAGTCAATGAAGGATATTCCTTCTCCCAGGAAGACCCGATAAGTCTCGGAATCCCGGTTACAAGACATTTCGACAATGGTAAAACAAGACCAGCAAAGCCGCCCGATTGTGCCGAAAAATCTTGATAGGAGCTGCACATATCTCGTTCTTAGGGCACACCGGATTGTCCAAACTTCCGGTAGGCCAGCCCAGAGTTGCCCCTAGTGGCCACTGGCGGTTGACAGGTTGGAACAACATTCAGAGGAGCACCGGCCCGAGGGTTTAAAATAAAGATGACCCTTGAGTCCGAGGAACCCAAGGGAAAAAGGCTTAGGTGGCAAATGTTAAAACCAAGGTTGGGCCTTCCTGGAGGAGTTTTATTCAAAGCGAACTGTCAAGGGGTTCCCATAACACCCAACTGCGTAAGGAACGCAAAATCAAGGAACATAACACCGGTATGATGGAAACTAGGGCAGCAAGAGTGGAACAAAACACCAGGCAAAAGGCCGAGCCTTCAACCATTTACCAAGTATATAGATGAATTAATAAAAATAAGAGATATTGTGATATCCCAACATATCCATGTTCCAACATGGAAGAAATTACAACTTCACCTGCAACTACCAACACTATAAGAGGGTCTGAGCAAAAGCGGTAACATAGCCAAACAACGGTTTGCTAGGAAGGTGGGTTAGAGGCTTGGCATGGCAATATGGAAGGCATGATATAACAAGTGGTAGGTGAAACTGCAACTATCCCTAGGTGGTTTTGGTAATTCCTAACAACATATAGCTCATTGAGCTAATGCTATTTCAAGATTAATATCTCAGGAAAGCTCAATGATTGGCATGGCATGGATGAGGTGATCCAAGATGCTAAGGACAAAAGGATTGGCTCAAGCTCAAAGCTCAAGACTCTACATTTTCTATTTTAGTGATCCAAGATCACATTGAGTCTATAGGAAAAGCCAATACTATTAAGGAGGGATGAGGTGTTTCTTAATGAGGCTCTTGCTCAAAATGCTTAGTGATATGCTCCAAAACCCTCAATTACTCTCTCACATCCACATATGACCTAAACCAAAAGTCAAACTCGGCCCCACCGATTCTTTCTATCCGGCGCCACCGAGTTCAAATGTCATAGCCACTGCCACAAACCCTAGGCAAATCGGTCTCACCGATAGGGATATCGGTCTCACCGAGATGGGATTGTAATCTGTCTGTTTCCCGTTGTAACGTTTTGGTCCCATCGAGATGAGCGATTGGTCCCACCAAGATTGTAATGTAAACTCTCTATTTCACTTTTGTAACATTTCGGTCTCACTGAAATGAGCGAATCGGTCCCACCGAGTTTACCTGACCAACTCTCTAGTTAGCTTATTACCAAAATCGGTCTCACCGAGTTTGTGTAATCGGTCTCACCGAGATTACGTTATGCCCTAACCCTAACCATATCGGTCCTACCGAGTTGCATGTCGGTCCCACCGAAACTCCTAACGGTCACTAGCTTTGCTAAATCGGTCCGACCGAGTTTATCAATTCGGTCCCACCGAGATTGGCAAGTTGTGTGTAATGGTTAGATTTTGTGTGGAGGCTATATATACCCCTCCACCACCTCTTCATTTGTGGAGAGAGCCATCAGAACAAACCTACACTTCCAACTTACTTTTTCTGAGAGAGAACCACCTAGACTTGTGTTGAGGCCAAGATATTCCATTCTTACCATATGAATCTTGATCTCTAGCCTTCCCCAAGTTGCTTTCCACTCAAATCCTCTTTCCACAAAATCCATATCCTGTGAGAGAGAGTTGAGTGTTGGGGAGACTATCATTTGAAGCACAAGAGCAAGGAGTTCATCCTCAACACACCATTTGTTACTTCTTGGAGAGTGGTGTCTCCTAGATTGGCTAGGTGTCACTTGGGAGCCTCCAACAAGATTGTGGAGTTGAACCAAGGAGTTTGTAAGGGCAAGGAGATCGCCTACTTCGTGAAGATCTACCGCTAGTGAGGCAAGTCCTTCATGGGCGACGACCATGGTGGGATAGACAAGGTTGCTTCTTCATGGACCCTTCGTGGGTGGAGCCCTCAGTGGGCTCGCGCAGCCGTTACCCTTCGTGGGTTGAAGTCTCCATCAACATGGATGTACGATAGCACCACCTATCGGAACCATGGCAAAAACATCCGTGTCTCCTATTGCGTTTGAATCTTCCAAACCCGTCCCTTTACATTCTTGCAAGTTGCATACTTTACTTTCCGCTGCTCATATACTCTTTGCATGCTTGCTTGAATTGTGTTAAGATTGCTTGACTTGTCCAAAGTTGCTAAAATCTGCCAAGAACTAAAATTGGGAAAAGGATAAGTTTTATTTGGTCAAGTAGTCTAATCACCCCCCCCCCCTCTAGACATACTTTTGATCCTACAAGTGGTATCAGAGCTTTGGTCTCCTTTTGTTTTCATTTCCATAGCTTTTGGTTCTCATAGCTTTGGTTTCACAACCTAGGAGAGTATGGTGTCTAGCGAGGGAAATTACCACCGTAGACGTCCTTACTTTGATGGTACTAATTTTGCTAGTTGGAAGCATAAGATGAAAATTCATATTCTTGGACATAACCCCGCTGTATGGGCTATTGTGTGTATTGGCTTGCAAGGTGAATTTTTTGATGGGAGAGAACCAAACCGTGAAGCTACCGCAGAAGAGTTGAAGATGTTGCAATACAATGCTCAAGCTTGTGATATCCTCTTCAACAGATTGTGCATCGAAGAATTCAACAAAATCAGCCGTCTTGAGAATGCAAAGAAAATTTGGGATACTTTGATTGATATGCACGAAGGTACCAACTCCGTCAAGGAATCCAAGTTGGATGTGCTTCAAAGTCAGCTTGACAAGTTCAAAATGAAGGATGGTGAAGGTGTCGCTGAAATGTACTCTAGGCTTGCTCTTATCACAAATGAGATCGCTGGCTTAGGAAGTGAAGAGATGACCGACAAATTCATCATCAAGAAGATCCTAAGAGCTTTGGACGGAAAATATGATACTGTATGCACATTGATCCAAATGATGCCCAATTACAAAGATCTCAAGCCAACGGAAGTCATTGGAAGAATTGTTGCTCATGAGATGTCACTCAAGGATAACGAGGAGCTCCATAACAAGTCAAGTGGTGCTTACAAAGCCTCATGTGAATCTCCCACATCATCAAGTGAGAAACAAACCTTCAATGAAGAATTGAGCCTAATGGTGAAGAACTTCAACAAGTTCTATAAGAGTAGAAGAAAAGAGAGAAGTTCCAAGTCAAGGTTCTACAATGACAAAAGTTCTTCTGGTCGAGAGCAAAATTTCTGCAATTGTGGAAGACCCGGACACTATTCTAATGAGTGTACGACACCCTACAAGAGAAGAGAAGATTCTCCAAAAAGAAGAAGTAGAAGCGAAGAATCACCATCAAGAGAGAGAAGGAGTAGAGATGATCGTTATGAACGAAGAACATTCCGGAGAAGAAAAGATTCGGAAAGGAAGGACAAGTCATCAAGGAGCTACACAAAACGAAGACATCAAGCTCATATTGGTGAATGGGTATCCGGCTCCGACTCTGACAATCACTCTGAGAGAAGCTATCACTCCGACTCCGAATATACTCAAGATGAAGGTGTTTCCGGTCTAGCACTTGTGTCAACCAACTCCTACTACATATTTGATTCACCAAATGAAGGACTTGGAAGATGATTCATGGCTAAAGGCCGAAAGGTATCACACCCCGAGTATGTTGATTTCAATAGTGATGAAGATGACTTGTTAGGTGGTGATGATTTACTTGTTGACAAATCTAGTGATGAATACTATGATGAAACGTCAATTAATCATGCTAATCAAGATAAAACGAATGACAATGATAAGGAGAAGATTGAGTTTCTAACTAAAGAACTAAACACTCTTAAGTTAGCTCATGAAACTATCTTAGGAGATCATCGAGAACTTTTAAGGACTCATGAGAAATTACGTTTTGAAAAGCTCAACCTTGAGCAAGATCATGAGTTCTTAAAGGCAATCAATGATGATCTTCACAAGAACAATTCTTCTTACATTTCCAAGCGTTTACTCTTATCAACTTACATGCCTCAAGTCAAGTCTAGTAACAAGAACAAGAAAGATTCTTCCTCTAGTAGTGACAATAATCATGTTAAATCCAATGTTGTTGCTTCTAGTAGTTCTCTTGATTCCACTAATGATTCTCTTAGCCAAGTTACACTTGAGCAAGAAAATAGCTTATTGAAGGGAATTATAGAGAAAGGTGTTTACAAGAGCCTTGCCGGGAGTAAGCAATTCGAGGAAATTGTACGCAAGCAAGGAAGACACCGGAAGAACCAAGGTGTCAGTTTTGAATGAAAGTTGAATGCCAATGGAGTTGAGTGGGAAGAAGATCGATAGCCCAAGATGAAGTTTGTTCCTCAACAAGAGAAGTATGATCCTACTTCCTTCAAAGGGACAGAAGATCAAGATGATCTTCCACCACAAGACCACAAGCAAAAAGGCAAGGATAAGCTTCAAGAGGAAATTGATGCTTTTGAAGAAGCACCCAAGGCCTTGGTCAAGTGGGTTCCCAAGATTACATAAAGTTCTACTTCATCAAGTACGACTAAACTCCAAGGATTCCCATCAAGATGATGTGGATCCCGAAGAAGAAGAACTAGAGAGTTCCTGAGGGTGAATCCGCCAACATACTTCACTCTTATAATTTTTGCAAGAACAAGTGCAATCAACTTCCACATCTTGCACTAGTTCAAGGAATCACAAACTGTAATGCCTTGAGACCGATGTGCCAGGTGTCCTCCAGTTATTCGCTGGTGTTGCCTTGTCATTGCTTGTGTGTCATGCATTGCATATCGTGTCATCATGTGCATTTCATTTCCATACATGTTCGTCTCATGCATCCGAGCATTTTCCCCGTTGTCCGTTTTGCATTCCGGCGCTCCGTTCTCCTTCGGTGGTCATTTCTACCTTTCTTTCGTGTGTGGGGAGTAAACATTTCCGGATTGTACCGAGACTTGCCATGCGGCCTTGGTTTACTACCGGTAGACCGCCTGTCAAGTTTCGTACCATTTGGACTTCGTTTGATGCTCCAACGGTTAACCGAGGGACCGAAAAGGCCTCATGTGTGTTGCAGCCCAACACCCCTCCATTTTGGCCCAAAACCAACCTAAACCTCCTCCATCTTCTGGTCGTTCGATCACGATCGCGTGGCCGAAAACCACACCTCATTTGGACTCTCTTAGCTCCCTCTACCTCTATAAATAGACCCTTCATTTTCATTTTCGGATCTTTCCCCGAAACCCTAGCTTCTTCCTCCTCCCGTCGATGGACACGTCCACCCTCTCGTCGGACATGTCCGCGCGCCGCGCCGGACCAATCCCCGCCTGCCACACCAGCGCACCGCTCCTTCTCTCTCCTCCCCGCCGCCGGGCCCGAGGGAGCCCAGATCGGGCCCGCCCCGGGCCAGATCGGGCCGCCGCCGCCCAAGCGCTTCGCGCACCTGCCCCGCCGCCCGGATCTCCACCCGTGCCGCCTCGCTCGACTGTCGCGCCGCCCCGCCGCTCCGGCGACCGCCCCGCCTCGCCGATGCTCCGGGCGCCCTCTACGGCACCGACCACCGCCACCTCGCCGTCCCTAGCCACCTCTTTCCTCCCCGACCGGCGAGCCCTCTCCTCCGGCGAGCTCAAGCGTCGGCGACCACTACTCCGGCGCAGGCCCGGCCCTGCCTCGATCTGCGTGCACCCGGGTCAAACCCTAGATCTGTCTCGGAGTGGTAATTTCTACTAAGTCCCCGAAATTCCTAGATTCATATGCCCATGTTCATCGTACCGTAACTCCGCATCCGTAACTCCGATTTGTGCATATAGCATATCAAAATGTTCGCCTCAGAGAGTACATCATTTCATCTCATTGAATGATTTTCATTTGAGCTCATCTTGATGCCCGAAATGCTGTTAGAAGAATGCTTTTTGAGATAATTGTCAGATCTGCTACTCCATATAGTTATTTGTCATTTTTGCCATGATTATTGTGTGCATGATATGCCCTTGAGCTCTACATATGTTTTGTTAAGGGTTTTGACATCTTTCCAGAGGTGCAACCCATGTAATTTTGTGATGTGTGTGGTGACTAGCACAAGCTTGCAAAGTGGCGCACTTGTTAATGCCGATTTCAGGGACTTAGCATTTCCACTAAGTCCTTGGTCTGTTTATCTCATTATGCCATATGTTCATGTTGTTTCCTAGTGATCCGTGCCTCTTTTAAGGATGATCAGTAAGGATGTTTTGTTAATCTTGTAGTGCTCTATCCATCCATGTATTTTTTTGCAATTATGGAGCACCCTAGCTTGAGTCAATCGAGCTCTACTTTTGCTATTTCGTGAATCTGGGCAGATTGTCTACTTGTTAGCGATTTTGCCGAGGATGTTGTAGTTGATCCGTGCATGCTATGTTATTGTTCTTGCCATGTCTAGCTTGTATAATGTGTATTCTTGATGGGTGTATGCTTAGATTGTCATGCCTTGCTCTGTAGTGAGTGCATCGAGCTCGTAAACATGCCTACTTGATATCTGTTTTCAGCATGCTCCAGTTTTCACTAAGTCTGAGAGTCTGATTATGTTTTTGCCATGTTCACATGCTTGCAAATGTATTTTTTGATCCCTTTTGGCTCAAGGTCACTAAGGGACTTTTGTTATGCTCTTTGAGTAGCTCCATGCCATGATTTACTTTGCCATGTTCAGGTCCTGTAGCATATAGTTTTCATGCTCCAAAGAGTGTATCTGATCTGAAATTCCAGACAAGTGTTAATTTCACTAAGTCTGAGATCTGTTTACCATATGCATTTTTTGCCATGCTTGTTTGAACCTGTTAATGGATGAATTGGCCGTAGCTCAGTGCTAGACTTTTGTTAAGCATCATGAATGGATCCCTGCCATGTATTTTGATGCATGTTTGGGTGCTGTAGTATGTTCATCTTGTTGCATTTAGATGGCTACTTGCTGTAAATCACACACCGGTGCCATATTTGAATTGCTTGCCATTTCCAAACCGTAACTCCGTTTCGGGTGATCTTTATATCGTTTTCAAGCGATTTCATCTCATCTTTCCAGTGGCACACTTGGTTTTCCAAGTTGAGGCCAGGTTCAATCATTCCTTATCAAATCATGCATATGCATCGCATACCGCATCCCGCATATCATACCATGTTCATGTGTTGGTTGTTTACTATGTTGTGTGCTTCTTTTCCGGTGTTTGCTTCTTAGGGTTGGTTTCGATAACGTCGCGTTGTGAGGACCCGTTCGTCTACATTCCGTTTGTCTTCTTCATGGACTCGTTCTTCTTCCTTGCGGGATTTCAGGCAAGATGATCATACCCTCGAAATCACTTCTATCTTTGCTTGCTTAGTTGCTCGCTCTTTTGCTATGCCTATGCTGCGATACCTAACACTTGCTTATCATGCCTCCCATATCGTTAAGCCAAGCCTCTAACCCACCTTGTCCTAGCAAACCGTTGTTTGGCTATGTTACCGCTTTGCTCAGCCCCTCTTATAGCGTTGTTAGTTTCAGGTGAAGATTGAAGTTTGTTCCTCGTTGGAACATGGAGATGTTGTTCCTTGTTGGAACATGTTTACTTGTTGGGGTATCACAATATATCTTCTTTAATTAATGCATCTATATACTTGGTAAAGGGTGGAAGGCTCGGCCTTATGCCTGGTGTTTTGTTCCACTCTTGCCGCCCTAGTTTCCGTCATATCGGTGTTATGTTCCCGGATTTTGCGTTCCTTACGCGGTTGGGTTATAATGGGAACCCCTTGACAGTTCGCTTTGAATAAAACTCCTCCAGCAAGGCCCAACCTTGGTTTTACCATTCGCCACCTAGCCTTTTTCCCTTGGGAGTCGCGCATCCCGAGGGTCATCTTATTTTAACCCCCCCCCCCGGGCCAGTGCTTGTCTAAGTGTTGGTCTGAACTGAGTAGACTGTGGGGCCACCTCGGGGAAACTTGAGGGCTGGTTTTACTCGTAGGATGTCTCATCCGGTGTTGCCCTGAGAACGAGATATGTGCAGCTCCCATCAGGATGTCGGTGCATCGGGCGGCTTTGCTGGACTTGTTTTACCATTGTCGAGGATGTCTTGAAGAACCGGGATACCGAGTCTGATCGGAATGTCTCGGGACGAGGTCTATTCCTTCGTTGACCGTGAGAGCTTGTCATGGGCTAAGTTGGGACACCCCTGCAGGGATTTGAACTTTCGAAAGCCGTGCCCGCGGTTATGGGCAGATGGGAATTTGTTAATGTCCGGTTGTAGATAACTTGAACCTTAACTTAATTAAAATACATCAACCGCATGTGTAACCGTGATGGTCTCTTCTCGGCGGAGTCCGGGAAGTGAACACGGTGTTGGAGTTATGCTTGACGTAGGTTGTTCTAGGATCACTTCTTGATCATGCTTTTATCGACTGTGCTTTGCCTTCTCTTTTCGCTCTGATTTGCGTATGTTAGCCACCATATATGCTAGTCACTTGTTGCAGCTCCACCTCATACCTTTACCTTACCCATAAGCTTAAATAGTCTTGATCGCGAGGGTGCGAGATTGCTGAGTCCCCGTGACTCATAGATACTTCCAAAACCAGCTTGCAGGTGCCGATGAGACCGTGCAGATGATGCAACCAAGCTCAGGAGGAGCCCAGTTGGGGTCGATCGGGGACCTTGTCGCATTTGGGGGTTTTTCTTTTATTTTGGTTCCGTAGTCGGACCTTGATTGTATTTGGATGTTGTAATGCTTTATTCATGTATTGTGTGAAGTGGAGATTGTAAGCCAACTATGTATCTCTTTCCCTTATGTATTACATGGGTTGTGTGAAGATTACCTCACTTGCGACATTGCTTTCAATGCGGTTATGCCTCTAAGTCGTGCTTCGACACGTGGGAGATATAGCCGCATCGAGGGCGTTACACAAACCCTCTTGTTGGTAAGACAAGGGACAAGGTAACGTAATGATTTCATAGACATTATCTTGTGTGTGCATCACTCTATGTCTATGGATATCCTTGTGTGTTCCTTGTGGGACTAACCCGTGTAGGTATTGAAAGTGCAACTCACTCCAAAGGATTGCTCCAAATGATCTACATCAACATTTAGCATCCACATCTTCAACACCTACATGAAGTCATCATCGACAAAACCCAAGGTTAGTTCATGCCTCTTAGGGGGGATCTCTCATCTAGGGGGAGCTTTACTCTAAGAATTGAGCTAAAGCAACTCTAATGGTGTGAACACAACAATGCTTTATGTAAAAGTGGTAACCCCACTTGTGATTAAACAATGAGTATGACCTATGATCAAATGTTCCCATTTGACTCCTAAGTCAATATACTCATATATAGATGACCTAGTCATCGCCAATTGCTTGATAGATGCTAGAATTGGTTGTGCATGCTTTGCCACATATTTCATTTGCCATTTTATTGTGTGAGCATGTTGGTTGCATAATTTACTCATTCAAGGACATCCACTTGTTGCTTTGATTGTTTGGTTCCTTTTTCTTTTGCCAAGTGGATGGACAAGAATGCCTAAGAACCTTCTCTAGCTATCTATGCTTTTCTTATCTCAAACTCTATTCATGCTACATCACAAAGTTTGATCATGTCAGATTCGAACCACTCTGTGTGAGGAGCACTCGGAGTCCCCGATTCATCATAGACTTAAACTTCCAAAACTTCTTTGTGCGTTTCGTTCTAACCGATTCATCCATTTCGTTCATACCGAGATCAGTAAGTCGATCTAGGTTTTCAATCTCGGTGCAACCGATTTGACCGAGTTGCAGTAACTACTTGCAGTTATGCATCTCGGTGCCACTGAGTTGTTCCACTCGGTCACACCGACAGGGTCTATATATATCCCTAGGCCAAAATTTGGAAAATTTTCCGAACCTCTTCACCCGCGCTCATCCTACTCTGCCTCCCTGGGTCTCCGGATCATCCTCCTCGTCGCCAGCTGCCTCCCGCCGCTGGTCCCCGCCGCCGTCAACGGAAATCGTCTGTGTCATTGCCATCGTAGCAGGTCCATCGCCGCACTTAGGGTATGGACTTGATCCTTGTGCTAATCCCTCTCCAATTCCTAGCACATTGTTTTGCCATGTATCTTGCGACGATTGAGATCACTCTATCTAGCAAAATCACTCCGTAGTTTAGTCGTGGATTGAAAATTTAGCGTTAGGTTTCCGCCAAAATCATCTCGGACCAACCGAGTTGTTGAAATCGGTTCCACTGATTTGGCTAAGGCAATTGCACATGTGATTCTCGGTCTGACCAAGAATTGCAAATCGGTGGGACCGAGTTCAATACTTTGTGAAACCCTCGCAGTCTCGGTGCCACCAAACTGTGACTCGGTCTGACCGAGTTCACTAGTTTAGGTTCCAAAAGCTTCTTCGGTATCACCGAGTTTTCAAATCGGTAGATCCGAAATGCTTTCTGTGGAAAACTAAAACTAAGTTTTTGACTCATTATTTTGCAAAAACCTCTGTACTTTGTGATGCTCATCCAATCTACCTCATCTATAATCTACTCACAGGGTCTACTGTCAGTGTTTGCATCATGTCAGATCAGAGTGACAGTCAGAACAAGTCTTAGGAGCAAGTTAACATGAGTGAGGGCACTAGTCCCTCTAGCAGCTTTGATGAGGGAAGCAGGAGTACACCGAGCAACTTGCTTAAGGCAGCCACCAGGACCAGAAAGAAGAGAACCTCAGATTCTAAGGATGAGGACTATGTGGCTGTTGAGGAAGAGACCACCTCAAAGAGGAAAGTTCTGAAAAACGAATATGGAACAGCTGCTGCCACTAAGCCAGGAATGAAGCAAAAGGTTCCTACCAAGAGAGTTCCCATGTCAAAAGCCAGAACATCCACTCAAGAGACTTTGGGATCTGCACCCGAAGAACAGGTTGCGGCAGAGAAGAAAAGGAAGGAAAGGGTCAAGAATACCACTGCCAGAGTGCTTGGCAGATCTTCAATAATGAGAGATTCTGAAGAAGAGGAAGAGGAAGAAGATGCAGCACCAGCAACCAAAACTCAAAAGCTTATGGGAGATGCTATAAGGGCAGGGGCTGCTCCATATAAGCCCAAAACTGCTCCTAAGACTGCTGCTCCAGCTCCAAAGCCAAAACCCAAGAGGAGCACCGGGAACATCCCTGCTGAGGAGAAGAACAAGGCCCAGTGCCTCGAGCTGCTGAAGAAGAAGATGATTCTGTTGTTTTGAGGAAGTTGAAGCCCAAAATTCCAGATCACAATGATGCTCACCCAGTTGCAGAGAACATGAAAATCAGGAAGGATTGAGGATTAAGGCTATGGAGAGAGTCTGATCCATATGCCACCAGGAGAAGGACTGCTGTCGACTACAGATTCCATACAAACGAACACCAGGACTTCTATGAGACTATTTTACTTGACAAGAAGCCCATAGTGTGTGACATGAGATGGGTTGATTGGAAATTCATTGAGGAAAATGAGGATCACTTCCCTGGTGTATATGAAAGCTTCAAGGCATGTGGAGTCGATGAGTTTGTGGCTCAGAAGCTCACAAAGTGGAATGATGAGCTTATTATGCATTTCTACTCCATAGCTCATTTCTACCCAGATGGAAGGATTGTCTGGATGTCTGAAGGTACTAGGTACCAGTCAACGGTTGAAGAATGGGCAAAATTTATCAATGCTCCTGAGGAGCATGAAGATGACTTGGATGTCTATGCCAAGAAGAAGAAGGATCACAACACCATGGCACATATGTACAAAGAGATCCCAGATGCTGCTCTTGAGACACAAGTTTCGATCAGTACATTACCTTCTGTCAGGCTTGCCAACAATCAACTGGATCCTCAGGCACACTCTCTTGCCAAAGTTAGGTGATCACAAGATGATTAGAGGCCATGCAATTAACCTGCTTCACATATTTGATGTGCCTCAAAAGTTCAAAGTCATGAGCCTAATTGTGGAAACCATAAAGAGAACAGTTGCAGATCAGAAGCGAAGTTGTGGGTATGCCCCACAGATCCAGGAGCTAATCAACTCCAAGATGGGCACTGTCACATATATCTTGGACAAGGAACATATGCCCATCTACCCAGACTTTGATAACAACACTATGGTGATGGATGAGAATGAACCATCTTCTGTGCAAGCACAAGCAAAGAGGGAGAAGGTAGGTACTGAAAAGGCTGTAAAGATGCCAACCATTGATGAGGCATCTCAGTATCTTCTGAAGAGCAAGCAAGATCAGCTTGGCTACTTGATTGCCTCCACTCTGAGGATTGAGAAGGGATTGGCCACCCTGACTCAAAATCAGGAGAGCTTGGAGAGGATCATGGAGCAGAAGTTCTACGATTTAGATGTGAAGGTCACTGAGATCCAGCCAGTTATTGAGCAACTTCAGGATGAAGTGCAGGAGAAGAAGGGCAATTCTACCACTGATGCTTTTGCTAGAGTGCTCACAGGACAGAGATCTGCTACAGTGCCTGTTACAGACACCAGAGCAACTTCATCTACACCAGCTACAGCTTCAGTGCCACCAGCTCCAGCACCCAGTCCTCCACCTCCATCTACATCAATTGATGCCTTCGTCCTTGGAGTTTTATCTACACCACCACCTGAAGACCAAGCCTGAGAGTCGATCTAGCACTATGCATTTTTTATGAACTTTTTGGTAACTTGTTGCCAAAGGGGGAGAAAATGTATAGATCATAGGCTTCGAGAGAGAGTGTGTGTTGCTTTTTATTCTCACTTATTGTTTGGTGGTTGAACTTTGTTTATTTTCTTGTTTGAGATACTTTATGCTTGTGTGTGATACTTGGATGATCATGTGTTTGATCATATGCTACCTTAATGCTTGTTGGATGACATTATCCTCTTATATCCCCATATGATCATTCACTTTGCTTGGTCATGAGTGCATGTATTTAATTATTACCATTTTGAGCGCTCCACCAACATGTATGTGACGTGGAAGAGTAACCCATGTTCCTAACTCATTGTACATTTGCAGTCCAAAGCAAATCGTAAACTATGCACAAATTTACGGGAGCTCTTGCTTTTCACATACTTCTCAAAGCGACAATGTCTTTCACTCTTATTATCATTGTCGAAGCTTTGATGTATATGTTGTCATCAATTACCAAAAAGGGGGAGATTGAAAGTACAACCATCCCTAGGTGGTTTTGGTAATTCCTAACAACATATAGCTCATTGAGTTAATGCTATTTCAAGATTAATATCTCAGAAAATCTCAATGATTGGCATGGCATGGATGAGAAAAGTGGACCCCACAAAATGCTAAGGACAAAAGGATTGGCTCAAGCTCAAAGCTCAAGACTCTACATTTTCTATTTTAGTGATCCAAGATCACATTGAGTCTATAGGAAAATCCAATACTATTAAGGAGGGATGAGGTGTTGCTTAATGAGGCTCTTTCTCAAAATGCTTAGTGATATGCTCCAAAACCCTCAATTACTCTCTCACATCCACATATGACATAAACCAAAAGTCAAACTCGGCCCCACCGATTCTTTCTATCCGGTGCCACCGAGTTCAAATGTCATAGCCACTGCCACAAACCCTAGGCAAATCGGTCTCACCGATAGGGATCTTGGTCTCACTGAGATGGGATTGTAATCTGTATGTTTCCCTTCGTAACGTTTTGGTCCCACCGAGATGAGCGATCGGTCCCACCAGATTGCAATATAAACTCTTTGTTTCCCTTTTGTAACATTTCGGTCTCACCGAAATGAGCGAATCGGTCCCACCGAGTTTACCTGACCAACTCTCTAGTTAGCTTATTACCAAAATCAGTCTCACCGAGTTTGTGTAATCAGTCTCACCGAGATTACGTTATGCCCTAACCCTAACCATATCGGTCCTACCGAGTTGCATGTCGGTCCCACAGAAACTCCTAACGGTCACTAGCTTTGTTGAATCGGTCCGACCGAGTTTATCAATTCGGTCCCACCGAGATTGGCAAGTTGTGTGTAACGGTTAGATTTTGTGTGGAGGCTATATATACCCCTCCACCACCTCTTCATTTGTGGAGAGAGCCATCAGAACAAACCTACACTTCCAACTTACTTTTTCTGAGAGAGAACCACCTAGACTTGTGTTGAGGCCAAGATATTCCATTCATACCATATGAATCTTAATCTCTAGCCTTCCCCAAGTTGCTTTCCACTCAAATCCTCTTTCCACCAAATCCATATCCTGTGAGAGAGAGTTGAGTGTTGGGGAGACTATCATTTGAAGCACAAGAGCAAGGAGTTCATCATCAACACACCATTTGTTACTTCTTGGAGAGTGGTGTCTCCTAGATTGGCTAGGTGTCACTTGGGGGCCTCCGACAAGATTGTGGAGTTGAACCAAGGAGTTTGTAAGAGCAAGGAGATCGCCTACTTCGTGAAGATCTACCGCTAGTGAGGCAAGTCCTTCGTGGGCGACGGCCATGGTGGGATAGACAAGGTTGCTTCTTCGTGGACCCTTCGTGGGTGGAGCCCTCCGTGGACTCGCGCAGTCGTTACCCTTCGTGGGTTGAAGTCTCCATCAACGTGGATGTACGATAGCACCACCTATCGGAACCACGGCAAAAACATCTGTGTCTCCTATTGCGTTTGAATCTTCCAAACCCCTCCCTTTACATTCTTGCAAGTTGCATGCTTTACTTTCCGCTACTCATATACTCTTTGCATGCTTGCTTGAATTGTGTTAAGATTGCTTGACTTGTCCAAAGTTGCTAAAATCTGCCAAGAACTAAAATTGGGAAAAGGATAAGTTTTATTTGGTCAAGTAGTCTGATCACCCCCCTCTAGACATACTTTCGATCCTACAGTAGGTAGCGCGATATAACGATAGAGCGAACAACTAGCAAGTAAAGATAGATGTGATTTCGAGGGTATGTTCATCTTGCCTGCATTCTTCTCGTTCACGTACTCGTCTCCCGGCTCTACCCAAAACAAGAACACAAGCAATGGAACAACAATCAATCACAATGCAATGGATAAGCAACATGATGCAATACATGGCATGATATGCAAGATATGATATACAATGCATATGCATGCTCCGGAAGGGAAAGAATGAACAAGGAATCAACTTGGAAAACCAAGTATGCCGTTGGAAAGATGAGATGATTTCGGTTGAAATTGATATAAAAATCACCGGAAATAGATGCACGGTTTGCAAATGGCAAGCAAAACAAGAATGGTGCAAAACTGTGATTAACAGCATGATGGCACTTAAAATGAAACAAGAAACTAAGCTACTGCACTCCAACATATCAACAAGGCATATGGCAGTGATTTACAAGAGATGCTGGACAAAACATGAACACTAAGCTATGGCTAAATCACACTAGAACAGGTTCAAACAGGTATGGCAAAATTGCAAAAGGTATCAGCTTCACAGACTTGTGGCAAAAGTGCAAAAACAACATCAGGAAGCAATGTTGAGAGCAAGCAAACAACATGCTATAGGAACATATCATAGCAAATAAAGGCATGGGATGATTCTACTAAATACATAGAACAAAAGTCCCTTACTAAACATGAGCCAAAAAGGCACGGAAGATATGATGGCACCCATATAAACATAGCAAGTTTTATTAACAGTTCCAGACTTAGTGAAAAACAGAGCATGGCATAAAAAGATTCATGATAGCAACTTTGCGAGCTCATCCCACTCGTCAAAAAGCATTGCTTGATAAAACAAGCATACCAACCGTAAGAAGACATGTTCCTGAATCTAAACATGGCAAGAGCAAGTTAATAGAATGCATGGATCACTAGCAAAACACATGGCAAAGTTGATTAACATGTTAACAATCTGCCAGGAACATTTTATAGCAAAAGTAGAGTAAGCAAATGACATGCTAGAGCACTCCATAATTGCAACCAGGGGCATGAATGGATAGATCATAACCACATGTTCAAAACATCCTTACTAAAGTATCTCAAAAAAAGCATGGATCTCACGGTAGCATCAAGTTTACATGGCATCAAAATAACAGCATGAAAAGGACTTAGGAAAATCCAAAGTCCCTGAAAACAGCAACATTGTGGAGCCTACTTTGCATGCTTGTGCAAGTGGTTTCAACGATACAGAGATTCCAGAGTAGGTCATGTGATTGCCTGGGATGATTTCCGCCGAGACCTCAAAGCTCATCACATCCCATCAAGTGTTGTTGAGAGCAAGCGTGAGGAGTTCCGCAATCTCAAGCAAGGCAGCATGTCCATGTATCAATACCATATCCGGCTTCAGAAACTTGCTCGCTTCGCTAAACAAGACATTCCTGATGAAAAGAGTATGATCTATCAATTCAGAGGTGGCCTCAGAGAGGACCTGCAGTTAGCTCTCGTGCTTCTTGAGTCGACCAAGTTCGATCAATTCTATAACATGGCACTAAAGCAAGAAGCTGCTCAGCTCAAGTGTGAGGCTTCTAAGAAGAGAGTCAGGGACGCAGTTCAGTCTTCTTCTTCATCACAAGTGGCAGCTAAGTAATAGAAGTTTTGGTTGCCTCCTCCTCCGTTTCATCAACCCTACCAGCAAAAGAGCAAGGGTGGCAATGGATCTTCCCACCCACCCAACCCAGGCTATCAGAACAAAGATCAGTCTCAAACTCCAAGGTCAAGTGCTCCTTATCATCATCCACTCTTAGAGGTTACTTGCAACAAGTGTCAGCAGAAAGAGCACTATGCAAACAAGTGCTTTAACCAAAGGCGCCTTCCGCCTCCTCCTCCTATGAGATCTTCAAGCAATGCAGTGGTCAAGCATAATTCCATGTTTGCAAAGGTGAGCATGATGAATGCAGCTCACGCAGAGGATTCTTCAGAAGTGATCAAGAGTAATCTTCCTATTAACGAGTTTCATGGAAAAGTCCTTTTTGACACTGGTGCATCGCTTAGTTTCATCTCAAGACCATTTGCATCTAAGCATGAGTTGGCTTTCCAAGTTTTGCTTAGACCTTTATCAGTTGTCTCTCTAGGTAAATGCTTTCAACACCCTCAAAGAGAAGATAGTCACAACTCCCGTCTTGACTCCTCCTGATGAATCCAAGCCATTTGAAGTTTTCTGTGATGCTACCTTGCAAGGTCTCGGCGCTGTGTTAATGCAAGAGAAGAAAGTTGTGGCTTATACCTCTCGTCAGTTGAAGCCCAACGAAAGGAACTACCCCACTCACGGTCTTGAGTTAGCGGCAGTTGTCCATGCATTATTAACGTGGAGACATCTCTTGTTGGGAAGGATAGTGGACATTTTCACAGATCATAAGAGCCCCAAGTACATCTTCACTCAACCCAACCTCAACCTCAGGCAGACTCGATGGGTCGAAATGATTCAAGAATACAATCCGAGTATTGAATATACTCCAGGCAAGGCCAATGTCATTGCAGATGCTTTGAGCAGGAAAGCTTACTACAACAGCTTAATTCTCAAGCCCTTCCAACCGGACCTTTGTGAGGCTTTCCGCAAACTGAACCTCCAAGTTGTTCCTCAAGGCTTTCTTGCCAATCTCCAAGTCTCTCCTACTTTGGAAGATCAAATTCATGAGGCACAACTCCTGGATACCATGGTGAAGCAGGTGAAACATGGGATTGCCAAGAGCCAACCCAAATACAAGTGCTATCGCATTGATGACAAAGACACTCTATTCTTCAAGGACTGGATTATGGTTCCTAAAGGTGATCTAAGGAAGGTTATAATGAACGAGGCGCACAACTCTCTTTTTTCCATTCATCCTGGAAGTACAAAGATGTACCATGGCCTCAAGCAGTCGTATTGGTGGACTCGAATGAAGCGAGAAATTGCCCAATTCGTGAATGAGTGTGATGTCTGCCGAAGAGTGAAAGCATAAGACCAACGACCAGCTGGTCTCCTCCAACCTCTTGCTATTCCATAATGGAAGTTTAACCATATTCAAATGGACTTCGTGACTAGATTTCCCAAGTCCAAGCGCAGAAATGATGCTATCTTCGTTGTCATCGACAAGCTTACAAAAGTGGCTCATTTCCTTCCAATCAAATAATCTATCACAGCAGCTCAGTTGGCAGAGCTATACACCTCCAGGATTGTCTCCTTGCACGGCATTCCACAATTGATATCTTTAGATTGTGGAAGCATTTTCACCTCCAAGTTCTGTGAATCCTTCCAGAAGGCCATGGGCACCAACATTCGCTTCAACCCAACTTTCCATCCTCAAACAAGTGGCCAAGTCGAGCAAGTAAATCAAATTCTCAAAGATATGCTCAGGGCTTGTGTCATCTCTTTCGGCATGAAATGGGAGGATTGTCTTCCATATGCTGAGTTCTCCTACAATAACAGCTGCCAAGCGAGTTCGGGCAAGGCCCCATTCAAAATTCTCTATGGCAGAAAGTGCCGCAGTCCTCTCAATTGGTCAGAGACTGGTGAAAGACAACTTCTTGGCAACGACTTAATTATAGAAGCTGGAGAAATGTGTAAAGTCATCCGTGAAAATCTGAAAGTTGCGCAATCGCTCCAGAAGAGTTACTATGATAGTAAGCACCATGACTTGGCTGTCGAGATCGAAGACCATGTCTACCTCCGCGTCTCTCCAATGAAAGGCACTCGTCACTTCGGTATCAAAGGGAAGCTTGCCCCTAGATACGTGGGTCATTTCAAGATCTTTGGCAAAAGAGGCGACCTCGCCTATCAACTTGAGCTTCCGTCGAACTTCGCAAATGTGCATGATGTGTTTCATGTGTCACATCTTCGCAAGTGCTTCAAGACTCCTGAGCGCACCATCAACTTTGAAGAGATTGATCTCCAAGAAGATCTGTCTTATTATGAGCATCCCGTTGCTATTCTTGAAGAAACCGAGCGCAAGACTCGCAAAAAGTCAATCAAATTCCTGAAAGTGAAGTGGTCACACCATTCCAACCGAGAAGCCACTGGGGAGCGCGAAGATCACCTCCGTTCCAAATATCCGGAGTTCTTTCAGTCCTAGATCTCAGGACGAGATCCTCTTGTAGTGGTGGAGTGTTGTAACACCATAGATGTAACTTGCCATATTTGTAACTCCGACTCTTGCAATTTTTGGCTTTAAGTTATGAGATTCCCTTCGGGGTTGGGTTTTTGTCTTAGTTTTGCATTTTGTTCATGTCATGCATTTCATATCATGTCATCATGTGCATCACATTTGCATTCGTGTTCGTCTCATGCATCCAAGCATTTTCCCCGATGTCCGTTTCGCAATCCAACACTCCCACATGCACCCGGCGCACCCCTCCTGTCTCTTTTGGTGAGCGGGAGTTAAACGTTCCCGGAATGGGACGAGAATTGTCAAGTGGCCTTGGTACACCACCGGTAGACCGCCTATCAAATTTCATTCCATTTGGAGCTCGTTTGATACCCCAACAGTTAACCGTCTGAGCAATGCGGGCGGTCAGGGCAGCCTGACGTTCAGCTCAAGTACGGCGAGCGTCCGCCATGGAGATGACGGAGCGACGAACTGATGGGAGTGAAGCTATGGCGCACCCCTACCCAGCGCGCCAAATGTCAGATGTGGGGTTCCGACAAACCCTTAAGGTTCGAACACTAGGGTGCACGCGAAGTCTTTCCTTCCCACCAATCTACGCCCTAGCTCGCTAAGATCTCGCGGACGAGCTCGACAAACTCGCAACACAGAAAGACACAAGGTTTATACTGGTTCGGGCCACCATTGTGGTGTAATACCCTACTCCATTGTGGTGGTGGTGGATTGCCTCTAGGGCTGATGATGAAGAGTACAAGGGGTGAACAGCCTCCTGAGGTTGAGGTGTTCTTATGTGTAGGCTCTCGATCGGGTCGGATTGAGCTAAGGTGAGATGAGATGATGATCCGATCCTCCCTACTATGGTGGCTAGCTCTACTTATATAGGCCCTGGTCCATTTCCCAAATATCGAGCGGGAAGGGAGCCAACAATGGCAGGCCGATTTGAAGGGGGACAGCTAGTACAAGCTATCCTGACAAAAGTGGTCTTCGCCTGCGAAAAGCCTTGTGGTGACGCCGTCTTGGGCTCCATGATAACCTCCATCTTGCCGTCCTCCTAGTCTTGGTCTCGTTGCACCAATATAGCAACCTTTGCCTCATGCCTCGGTACTCTTCACTTGCGCTAGCCTCCTTTGCACCAAAGAGGAAACAAGGACGCTGCACGCGCTGGCGCCCGCTTGGCGCCTGCCTGGTGTTGTGCATCATGGCTCACGTCACGAGGGTCTCTTGAGGTTTTCCCCACCTTGATATCTCTACTCCTCATCAGCCTGCCTGGCTAGGCCACTTCCGAGGAGGTCTTGTGTCGTCCACCTCGTGAGGCTTGGACCCTCGCGAGGGTCTTCTATGCTTTGTTGGTGAAGATGGGTCGTACAGCCTGCTGGCTTAGCCACGCCGCGGGCCGCAGGCAGGAAAGTCCGGGGAGGCCCATTCCCAGAACGCCGATAGTAGCCCCCGGGCCCAAGGTGCGCTCGGGCTTGGCTTCACGGCGAAGCCAAGGGCCAAGTACGGAGCACTGCGGGCCCCCAAAGTCTGCGGCCTCGGTTGACGCGTGGCGGTTGATTGGACACGGGTGTCTCCGCTTCCCCATGCTGCATCGGCAACTGCACGACTTGACAAGTCCCTGCGACATGCAAGGAAAACTATCATTACCTGTGATCGTGGGAGACGCCGGTTGGCCTTCTCTTGCTATAAATGGGGAGGGGGCGGAGCCCCCGCTGCCCATCTCTTCCTCGCTTGCTTGCTTCTTCCTCCTTGCTCCGCTGCTGACAACAATGGCTCCCATCAGAAAGTTTTCTACTGAAGAGAAAGGAAAGACTCCCCGTGATGACCCGGGGCCTCTTCCGCCGAAGAAAAGGTCGATACATCGCCGTGATGAAGCGGTGATGCAGGTGGTGTTGAGGCCTTGGTGCAAACGGCCTCCTCCGGGGTACCCGCTGCTCTTGTATGCCCGAGCCAAGGGCTCAGGAGGACGAAGCGATGAGCAGCACCACCCATGCCGCATCCGGGGTCACCGCGCCACGGCGACGCATGCCGTCACCCCTGGAGTTCATGTCGTGGACTCCTCGCGCGAGTTGGTGCTGTGGGCGCCGATGCATCCAAGCTCCTGGATCCGCTTCCCGCGGTTCTTCTCCGACGTGATGCCGCCGAGGGGGCCTCACGAGCTCTGGCTGCAGCACGCCGACTGCAGCGCTCCGGCGACCAGAGCGGAGATCGAAGCAGTCCCCACCGGTAAGATCTTCATGACTTGCGGCTGGGGCGAGATCGCGCGGGTCTGCCATGCGAGGGGCGCCCTCGCGATCCACTTTGAGTACGACGGCGTCTCCACGCTCTTCTTCAAGGTCTTTGATGCTGAGGGCCGCCGCCTGGAGTGCTGCTCCAGAGAGGAGCGTGAGGCTGACGCGCATCCCGCTCGCGGCCTCTCCAGCAGCAGCAGCCCTTGGGAGTCCAGCAGCTCTCCGGAGCTCTATGAGACTCCGGAGACGAGCGATGACAGCTATGTGCCCCCGAGCTCTCGCCGCGCTCGGAGCGGAGCTGCGGCGTCCGGCCGTCGCCGTCGCTGATCTGGATGCGGTTGGCGCCGGCCTCCCATGGCCCACTGTTGATGATGGCGTCCACCACAGAAGGATGTAGATAGGATTCCCCTTAGTATCAGCTTTTGTTTCCTGCGATGAATCATGAATCATCCCGTGGGGGCATGTAAGGGTCCATAATATCTTTTGTGCTTATCTTCCCTGTTATGAGAATTTGGTGAACGCATGTCCCGTTGAGGCTCGGTCGCCCCTTTCTTTCCTCGCGATAGCTTGTTGCTCTACACCAACAGGTCCCGGTCCCCATGTAGGCTACAGCCGTCGCTGGTATGCCAGGTCGCGTGCCGTGGTCAAGGCCAGGAGGTGTGCGGCACGAGGTCCAGTAAGAGCCCCTGAGGCGCGATGCTCAGGAGGCCCCCCTTAGCGCTCAAGCAGCCATGGTAAGGCGAGAAAGGGAGTTGACGTGGCCGCAATGGGGTTGCGGCAAGGCGTGAGAGACCATTAGGCCCAAACATTTAGCCAGTCAAAGTGCAGGACTTATCTTGTTGATCTTGTGGCGACTCATGACGTTGCACTAGGGTTGTGCGCCTACTCCCGTGGCATAGCTAGGCTGGCCGATACGAGTTTCCCTCCCCTCATGCTCTCCTTAGTGCTCTACGTCCTTAGGTCCCGGCCCTCGAGCGAGCTCAGCCGCCGCTGGTATGCCAGGTCGCGATGCCGTGGTCAAGGCCAAGGGGTGAGGGCTGGAGAGCCAGTAAGAGCTCCTGAGTCGCGATGCTTAGGAGCCCCCCTTTTAACGTGCAAGTGAATTGCACGAGAGAAAAGGAGACTCGCGGTGCCGCCTGCTATTCTTCCCACAGGATCCCTGTGAACAAGCACAAGAAGAACATGGTTTGCCACTACAGCTGTCAGCCTGCCGCTGGTTGCTCTGGATGAGGAGAAGGCACTGAGGGCCTGGTGAGGTGACGTGTGTGGGGCGTGTCGTGAGCCAGAGCTTGACCGCTCAGATTTGTCGGCGTGGTAGGGACGGACCCATGCATCAGCGTCGTGCCTGTGTGGAGCCCCCGGGGGAAGACGATGATCGAGCAGGTGATAGCAGTTGGTAGGTTAAGCATCAAAGGCAAATCAGCTTGCATGGATGCAGGAAGATACATGTCGTCGGGTCCGGCCCGAGTAGCTTGGGGATGATGCAGCCAGAGGGGCGCCCCCAAACAAGGTAAGCTAAAGACATAAGCAAAAAGGGGTACATGCCGCATGGGATGGACCCACGCGGCCTGGGAATAATGCAGCTCGGGGGGCGCTCCCAGCTAAACGAGCTTGGAAGATGTCACCTGGTTCTGTAGACGAAGTAGAGTTGGTGCAGCTGAAGGTATGAGTTGAAGAAATGACTCCTCATGAGCCGCTAGAACCCTGAGCCTTGGGAGGCTCTGAGGGTTCGGGAGGTTCCCTGAAGACCATCTCCATCTCCTCTAGAACGGCGTGGTACCTGGCTTCATGAGCCGCCAGGACACATCACATGTTGCGCTGATAGGTCGACGCCACGCTCGGCAAGCCAAAAGGCATACGAACGTAGCTGTGCGGCGGGCCCTCGCAGCGGCCCACATGTGAAGGCCAGAAACGCTCCTGAGATGCAGCCCTGTTGACCCCTGGGACGTTGATGCAGACACATAGCCCAGCGTCCTCGCCAGGATGTGGAGCTGCGCCCCGTGGGTGGCTGTCGCCGCACATGTTCTTGCTTCTTGCAGTTATTGGGTGGTCTTGGTGATGAACTCCTCAGTGGTGGGTACTCCTTGCCCTGTGCTCTCCTGAGGGTCACGTGTCGTGAAGCATGCTTCCAAGTGGTGCCCAAGCGCCTCCCTCGTGAGGTTGGCAGGGTCTGAGGCCCTCCAGAAGAGAGCCCCCGAGCCCTGCCTAAGGAGGGCGCCAGGCATGCCTTCCTATCTGATGGAGGGAGGCGCCCCTGGAGCGGGCGTTGGTCCTGACGTGGCTTCTGCCGCAACGCCCTCCTCCTGAGGTCCTGCACGGCGCGGCTTCTTCTTCTTGGGGATGGCCTCCAGAGGGCCTTCATTTCTGCTGTCAGGGTCGTTGATTGCTGCGGCGTGAAAGGCACGCTCGAGGGAGCACACCACATCCCTCTCTTCACATGGGACCGTGATGATTCCTCCGCTTCCTGGCATCTTGAGAACGTTGCATCCGTGATGAGTGACTGCCATGAACTTGGCCAAGGCTGGATACCCGAGGATGGCATTGTACGGCCGGCGGATGTGCGCGACGTCGAAGTCGTTGAGCTCGGTGCGGTAGTTCTTGTGCTCCTCGAAGGTGACAGGCAGGCGGACCTGCCCTATCGGCGTGGTGGAGCCGTCGGTCACTCCTGAGAAAGGCTTGGTGAGCTGGAGCTGCTCATATGGCACTTGGAGGTTGTCGAACATATCGACGGACAATACGTTGAGCCCTGCGCCGCCGTCGATGAGGGTCTTGGTGACCTGCACATTGCTAACGACTGGGGCACACAGCATAGGGAGGGTGCCAGCGGTGGCTGCACACTTGATCTGATCCGCCGAGTTGAAAGTGATGGCGTATTGGGACCACCTGAGCGGGCGCGTGGCCTCGAGCTTGGGGAGCGCCGCGTTCACCTCGCGAGCAAACTTCTTGAAGATGCGCTGAGAGGCTGGGGCCTGGGCGCTGCCCAAGATGCAGGTGATCGCGCATGGCTCCTGGAAGCCCCAAGCCCCCTCGTCCTGGTGGTGGTCGTCGTTCCTTCTTGGTGGCAGCAGCGGGGGAAGACTCGCATTGCCCTGGGGGCGAACCTCACGCGGCGGGTCCCTCCAGGCGCCCTCACGAGGCTGGTCCTGCCAGCGGTCCTCGCGAGGCCAGTCGCGCCACTCCTGGTGCAGGCCACGGTCGTCCCAGCGTCTGCCTCCACGTCCTCCTCCGCGGCCGTAGCCCCGGTCATTGCGCTCGAGGCATCGACCGTAGCGTCCTTCTCGTATGGCTCTGAGCTCTTGATAGTCGCTGGTGTTGTGGGTGTTCAGGTTGTGGAAGGCGCAGAACGGTCGGCCGTTCTTGGATGACTCGGGCTGATCTCTGCCCCGCTTGATGTCGGGCTCCGTTGCGAGCACAGCTGCTTCCTTGCGCTTCATGTCCTTGGCCTTGGCCTTCTTCTCCTCCGCGCCCACGGCTGGCATCTCAAGGAGAGAGAGGCACCCCTCCTCAGCTCTTGCGCACTTGGTCGCCAGGTTGAACAGCTCCTGAGATGTGCAGAGCTCCTCGTGGATGGCGAGCTCTTCCTTCATCTTGACGTCATAGACACCATTGGAGAATGCGGAGATGATGGCCTCGTCCGTGACCTTGGGGATCTTGAGGCGGGTGTTGTTCTGGAGGGTCTCTCCTGGCTGCTGCCAGATGCGGCTTAGATCACCCGTGGCCGGAGGACGGTCGCGAGTGCCCTGGAAGTTGGCGACGAAGCGGTCGCGCATCTCGTCCCAGGAGGAGATCGATCCATGCTGCAGGTTCAGGAGCCAGGAGCGAGCTCCATCCTTGAGAGCCATGGGAAACCAGTTCTCCATGACATTTTCGTCGCTGTTGGCCGCTTCGATTCTCATCTCATAGAGCTGCAGGAACTCCGCAGGGTCGGCAGTACCGTCGTTGCGAGGAGGCAGATCCGGCTTGAACTTGCCCGGCCAGGCGACGCTACACACCTCGGGGTTGAAGGCGCGACAGCCGGCCGTGGTTGCCGGGGCCCACTTCAGAGGTGGAGCTTGGTCTTGACGAGGTCCGCACTGCACTGCTACGGGCGGTGCGCGGTCTTGACTAGGTGGCACGGGGAGCGCAAGTGCAGCTTCTCGCGACCGCGAAATTTCTTGGCAGCTTCTCTCTTCGTGCGCGGGCGTCGGGCGCGGCGGATCATGCCGCAGAGCCGCGCGCCTTGGTGCCAAGGAGCCATCTTGGGGCTGAGGTGGTGGAGGCACGCCACGAGCCCCGTCGCCCGCGGCTGGTTGAGGGGGAGGCAGAGAGTGGGATGGCTCCAAAGAGCCCCCTGCGGCGCGGACAAGCTCGGCGACGCGGTCGAGCCACTCCTCGTAGAGGTGGTCGATGGGTCGGTAGCGCAGGAGCTCGTTCGCCGTGAGGAGCGCAGCCCGTGCCTCCATGGAAGGGCAGTGCACGTGAGACGAAGAACCGGCAGGGGTCAGCGATGGAGTGGCGGTGCGGCCGTCCTGCCGCACCGTAGGATGCCGCGAGGACGCCTGCTGCTCGTTCCCCACCGGACCGGTGGCAGCATTGGCGAGGGGGGACGGAGAACGGAGATGTGGCCCGCCAATGGGAGCCATCTGAGCGATGCGGGCGGTCAGGGCAGCCCGGCGCTTAGCTCGAGCACAGCGAGCATCCACCATGGAGGCGACGGAGCGACGGAGCGATGAACTGATAGGAGTGAAGCTACGGCGCATCCCTACCTAGCGCACCAAATGTCGGATGTGGGGTTCCGACAAACCCTTAAGGTTCGAACACTGGGGTGCACGCGAAGTCTTTCCTTCCCACCAATCTACGCCCTAGCTCTCTAAGATCTTGCGGACGAGCTCGACAAACTCGCAACACAGAAAGATACGAGGTTTATACTAGTTCGGGCCACCGTTGTGGTGTAATACCCTACTCCAGTGTGGTGGTGGTGGATTGCCTCTAGGGCTGATGATGAAGAGTACAAGGGGTGAACAGCCTCCTGAGGTTGAGGTGTTCTTGTGTGTAGGCTCTCGATCGGGTTGGATCGAGCTAAGGTAAGATGAGATGATGGTCCGATCCTCCCTACTATGGTGGCTAGCTCTACTTATATAGGCCCTGGTCCTCTTCCCAAGTATCGAGCAGGAAGGGAGCCAACAATGGCGGGCCGATTTGAAGGGGGACCGCTAGTACAAGCTATCCTGACAAAAGTGGTCTTCGCCTGCGAAAAGCCCTATGGTGACGCTGTCTTGGGCTCCATGATGACCTCCGTCTTGTCGCCCTCCTAGTCTTGGTCTCGTTGCACCAATATAGCACCCTTTGCCTGATGCCTCAGTACTCTTCGCCTGCGCTGGCGTCCATTGCACCAAAGAGGAAACAAGGACGCTGCGCTCGCTAGCGCCCGCCAGGTGTCGGGCGTCATGGCTCACATCACGAGGGTCTCGTGAGGTTTGCCCCACCTTGATATCTCCGCTCCTCGTGAGCCTGCCTGGATATGCCACTCCCGAGGAGGCCTTGCATCGTCCCCCTCGAGCCTCGCAAGGGTCTTGGATGCTTTGTTGGTGAGGATGGGCCGTACAGCCTGCTGGCTTAGCCACGCCGCGGGCCGCAGGCAGGCAAGTCTGGGGACCCCCGTTCCCAGAACGACGACATCTGACGTTTGGACACTCCTACCTCTTTCTACCAATAAATATGTGGACCCCTCCAAATATCTGGGTCCAAACCCTAGCCCTGCTGCTCTCTACGCACCGGACACGTCCGGACGGCGCCGGACGCGTCCGCCGCCGCGCCCGCAGCCAACCGGCGTCCGCCACGTGGCGCCCGCCACTGCCTCCCGCACCGCCGGCTCGGAGAGCCCACGTCCGGACCTCCAGGCCCACGCGCTCGCCGCGCCGCCACGCAGTTGCACCGCCGCCTCCTCCCGCCGCCGCCGCCGTGCTCGCCCACCCCGACGTTTGCCGCCGACCTTGCCGACCCCACCGCCGTGGTGCCCCGACCTCGCTGACCACGCCACCGTGTGGATCTGGCACCGCCCCGGCCTCCTTCGCGCCCCGACGCCACCGGTGAGCTCCGGCCAACTCCCTCCTCCTCTCCGGCTTCATCTCCGGCCACCGCGACCTCCATCTCCGGCGAACCCCGACGAACCTCGAAGAACACGCCCGAAACCCTAGATCTGTTTCGAAGGTGATGATTTTGTCTATGTCCCTAAATCCTGATATTTTCATGCCCTCTTTGACATGCTTGATCTTCGCGCTCGGTGCTTCAAATCATGCATATGATATGTCAAAATGTTCGACTCGTTGAGCTCTTCATGTTAGAATCCTTTCCGTGCATGTTACTGTCTATTATGATGGCATTTTCATTGTTGCAAGAGTGCTATAAAATGTTAACTACTGGTGCTTAGCAGAACATGGTGATTTGTCATTTTTGTTGCATTTGATGTGTGCATAATATGAGCATGTGGTCTACATGTGTTTTGAACTACAAATACAATCTTTACAGAGGTGCAAGTCCTGTATTTTTTGGATCTATGTGGTGACTAGAACAAGCATGCAAAGTAGGCTCCACAATGTTGTTGCTTTCAGGGACTTAGGATTTTGCCAAGTCCTTGTCCTGCTGTTATTTTGATGCCATGTAAACTTGATGCTACCATGAGATCCATGCTTATTTTAAGATACTTCAGTAAGGATGTTTTGAACATGTGTTTATGATCTATCCATTCATGCCACTGGTTGCAAATATAGAGTGCTCTAGCATGTGATTTGCTTACTCTACTTTTGCTATATAATGTTCCTGGCAGGTTGTTAACATGTTAATCAACTTTTCCATGTGTTTTGCTAGTGATCCATGCATCCTATTAACTTGCTCTTGCCATGTTTAGTTTCAGGAACATGTCTTATTACTGTTGGTATGCTTGTTTTGTCATGCAATGCTTTGTGATGAGTGGCATGAGCTCGCAAATTTGCTACCATGAATCTGTTTCTGCCATGTTCTGCTTTTCAGTCTGAAACTGTTAATAAAACTTGCTATGTTTACATGGGTGTCATCATATCTTTTGTGCCCTTTTGGCTATGTTCAGTAAGGTACTTTTGCTCTATGCATTTAGTAGAATCATCCCATGCCTTTATTTGCTATGATATGTTCTTGTAGCATGTTGTTTTCTTGCTCTAAACATGGCTTCCTGATGTTGTGTTTGACATGTTAGTATTTTCACCAAGTCTGTGAAGCTAATATCTTTTGCACTTTTTCCATGCCTGTTTGAACTTGTTCTAATGTGATTTAGTCGTAGCTCAGTGTTCATGTTTTGTCAAGCATCACTTGTACATCACTTCCATATGCCTTGTTGATATATTTGAGTGCAGTAGCTTAGTTTCTTGTTGCATTCTAAGTGCCATCATGATGTTAATCACAGTTTTGCACCATTCTTGTTTTTCTTGCCATTTGCAAACCGTACATCCGTTTCCGGTGATCTTTATAATGGTTTCAACCAAAATCATCTCATCTTTCCAGCGGCATGCTTTGCTTTCCAAGTTGATTCCTTGTTCATTCTTTCCCTTCCGGAGCATGCATATGCATTGCATATCATATCTTGCATATCATGCCATGTATTGCATCATGTTGCTTGTGCATTGCATTGTGATTGATTGTTGTTCCATTGATTGTGTTCTTATTTTGGGTAGAGCCGGAAGACGAGTATGTGAACGAGGAAACTGTTGAGTACACTAATGAGGATCAAGCTTTCGACAACTCTAAGAACATTGCAGGCAAGATGACCATACCCTCGAAATCACTTCTATCTTTGCTTGCTCGTTGTTCGCTCTATCATTATGTCGTGCTACCTACCACTTGTTATATCATGCCTCCCATATTGCTATGTCAAGCCTCTAACCCACCTTCCTAGAAAACCGTTGTTTGGCTATGTTACCGCTTTTTCTCAGCCCCTCTTACAGTGTTGCTAGTTGTAGGTGAAGTTGAAGTTTGTTCCATGTTGGAACATGGATATGTTGGGATATCACAATATATCTTATTTTTATTAATGCATCTATATACTTGGTAAAGGATGGAAAGCTCGGCCTTTTTCTTGGTGTTTTGTTCCACTCTTGTCGCCCAAGTTTCCGTCATACCGGTGTTATGTTCCTTGATTTTGTGTTCCTTACGCGGTTGGGTGTTATGGGAACCCCTTGACAGTTTGCTTTGAATAAAACTCCTCCAGCAAGGCCCAACCTTGGTTTTAACATTTGCCACCTAAGCCTTTTTCCCTTGGGTTCCGCGGACTCAAGGGTCATCTTTATTTTAAACCCCCAAGACAGTGCTCCTCTGATTGTTGCTCCAACCTGTCAACCGCCGGTGGCCACCAGGGGCGACTCTGGGCTGGCCTACCGGAAGTTTGGACAATCCAGTGTGCCCTGAGAACGAGATATGTGTAGCTCCTTTCGGGATTTGTCGGCACAGTCGGGCGGCTTTGCTGGTCTTGTTTTACCATTGTCGAAATGTCTTGTAACCGGGATTCCGAGACTGATCGGTTCTTCATGGGAGAAGGAATATCCTTCGTTGACCGTGAGAGCTTGTGATGGGCTAAGTTGGGACACCCCTACAGGGTATAAACTTTTGAGAGCCGTGCCCGTGGTTATGTGGCAGATGGGAATTTGTTAATATCCGGTTGTAGATAACTTGAAACTTGACTTAATTAAATGCATCAACCGTGTGTGTAGCCGTGATGGTCTCTTTTCGGCGGAGTTCAGGAAGTAAACAAGGTCTTGTGTTATGCTTGAACATAAGTAGTTTTCAGGATCACTTCTTGATCACTTCTAGCTTCTCGACCATTTGCGTGCTTCTCTTCCCGCTCTCATTTGCGTATGTTAGCCACCATATATGCGTAGTGCTTGCTGCAGCTCCACCTCACTACCTTCTCCTACCCATAAGCTTAAATAGTCTTGATCTCGCAGGTGTGAGATTGCTGAGTCCTCGTGACTCATGGATACTTCCAAACAGTTGCAGGTGCCGATGATGCCAGTGTAGGTGATGCTACCGAACTCAAGTAGGAGTCCAACGAGGATCTGGGTCGTTACTACATTTCGTTTCTTGATGATCAGTAGTGGAGCCTAGTTGGGACAATCGGGGATCTAGCATTTGGGGTTGTATTCCTTTATTTTGGTTCCGTAGTCGGACCTTTTATTGTCTTTGGATGATGTATGGATTATTTATGTATTGTGTGATGTGGCGATTGTAAGACAACTCTTTATCCCTTTCTTATTAAGTACATGGGATTGTATGAAGATTACCCCTCTTGCGACAAAACTACCATGCGACTATGCCTCTAAGTCGTGCCCCGACACGTGGGAGATATAGCCGCATTGTGGGTGTTACAAGTTGGTATTAGAGCCATCCCCGACTTAGGAGCCCTCAGCTTGATCGAATCGCTGACGTTGTTGAGTCTAGAACAAAATGTTTTGAGTCTTAGGATTATATATATCAGAGAGTAGGATTCTTTTTACTCCTCGGTCCCTTCGTCGCACTAGTGAGGCCTCCTGACGTAGAAGTTTTGACTTCCCTCTCCTCAAATTTCACGAATTTTTTTAGGATCATGCGAGTATCTTGGAATCATTCCGATAGTCTTGTGACGAGAACATTGTTCTTGGTGCCTCCTGACATTTAGGGGTTGTGGCACCTGTCCTGGGAGTTGAGCTCTGAGGTGTTGTCGTCACAATTTTATCGTTGCAGTTCTGGAATACCTGAGTTCGCCGACATCGAAAATCTCTTTTATGTAGTTGTTGGTGAGATAACCTCGACGCCACCCAGTACTGGGTGGGAGTTCAGGAGTATTGCCACAACTCGTGTAACGGATGCTTTTCGAAGGTTGAGGTACATGATTACTGACGGTTTCTTGGTTATGTGTTGAAGGATGGATACAGCTGGATGTAGGAATTGTTAGTTTGGGTGAGATATTATGCTTCCCCTTTATCCCCAACACATGATTACATAACCAGAAAGTTTCGGGAGTTTTATAGATGGAATTTCAAGTAGCTCTAGTATTTCTTCCCGCAGATATTTGGTTTGTGATTGGGCAATCCTTACCACTTATTTGTTCATATTCATACCTTGTTGCTTTATTCATCTACCTTTATCAAAGTGGCTTCTCAACTTAATGGACGTGTGATGATTTACTTTGGAATTCATTCGTTCATCCTTGTTCGAATGTTAAGACTATATGTTGCAATTTCGGTCCATTGATTCAGCATGTCTATCTGTCTATCAAGATTCTAACGGATGTCACCCTCTTTAGGATTTCTCCTCCAACGCGTCAGAATACGGACCGCAATGATGGAGATCAGTCGAACCCTCCGCCACCACCTCCACCTCCAGAGGCATGGCAAGCTGTCATGGAAGCCACCAACGCCAACACTCAGATGCTTTTGGAACTCTTGGAAGAGCGCAACCAAGGTCAAGGCAACCAAGGAAATCAAGGCCAAGGCAACAATCAGCCTCAGTTTGCTACCCTCAACCAGTTCCTCGCAAACAGCCGAAGTCTTTCAGCAAATGTGTCGAGGCCACAGACGCCAATGATTGGCTCGTGGACATTTGCAAGCATTTTGAATGTAGCAATGTCACACCTGACGACTTTGTCAAGTTTGCTTTGTTTCAACTCAAGGACCAAGCTGCTGAGTGGTTTCTACAATACAAAGATTCCAGAGAAGGTCGTGTGATTACCTGGGATGATTTCCGCCGAGACTTCAAAGCTCATCACATCCCACCAAGTGTTGCTGAGAGCAAGCGTGAGGATTCCGCAATCTCAAGCAAGGCATCATGTCCGTGTATCAATACCATATCCGGTTTTAGAAACTTGCTCGCTTCACTAAACAAGACGTTCCTGATGAAAAGAGTATGATCTATCAATTCAGAGATAGCCTCGGAGAGGATCTGCAATTAGCTCTCGTGCTTCTTGAGCCGACCAAGTTCGATCAATTTTCTACGGGGTGGGCGAGCGCGGCGACGGCGGGCGGAGGCGGCAGCACGGGAGGAGGCGGCGCAGGTGCGTGGCAGCGCGGGCGAGCGTGCTGGCCTGGAGGGCCGGACGTGGGCTCTCCGGGCCGGCGGTGCGGGAGGCGGTGGCGGGCTCCACGTGGCGGACGCCGATTGGGTGCGGGCGCAGCGGCGAACGCGTCCGGCACCGTCCGGACGTGTCCGGCACGGAGAGAGGAGCGGGGCTAGGGTTTGGACCCGGAAATTTGGAGGTAGAAGGAGGTAGGAGTGTCCAAATGGGGTGCGGTTTTCGCCCACACGATCGTGATCCGACGGCGGAGAACATGGAGATAGTTTAGCTGGGTTATTGGGCTATTCTGGAGGGGTGTTGGGCTGCAACACAAAAGAGGCTTTTGCGGTTACCCAGTTAACCGTTGGGGTATCAAACGGGCCCCAAATGGAATGAAATTTGACAGGCGGTCTACCGGTGGTGTGCCAAGGCCACTTGATAAATCTCGGCCCGTTCCGAGAACGTTTATCTCCCGCTCATGAAAAGAGACAGGAGGGATGCGCCGGGTGCATGTGGGAGTGTCGGATTGCGAAACGGACAACGGGGAAAATGCTCGGATGCATGAGACGAACACAAATGCAAATGCGATGCACATGATGACATGATATGAAATGCATGACATGAACAAAAATGCAAAACAAAGACAAAATCCCAACCACGAAGGGAATCTCATAACTTAAAGCCGAAAATGGCAAGAGTCGGAGTTACAAATATGGCAAGTTACATCCGGGGTGTTACATCACTCAAGTAGTGGGGGTTGTGGCTCTCCTCACATGGGAATTGAGGCAACACATCATATATGTGGCGAGTGGTGAAGTCACTCTCACTCTCAATATGGTGGCACAAGTCACGCAAGTCATCATACGTCGTTGTAGTCAAAGGGAAAATCCATGCTCAACCATCTCGTCGCCATCACCATGGATGAAGGCTGAAGATGGCACATCATCACTCTCCTCCATGACCGAATGGAAAATCCCATGCTCGATCATCTCATCACCGTCGTCGTGGATGAAGGCCAAAGATGGCACATCGTCACTCTCTCCTCCAAAGATGAAAACATCATCCTTGCTTGTCACCATGTCGCTTGCCCCCAAAGCTTGTTCCTTGATTACCTCCATAGTAGTAGTTGTCACCGCACCATCTTGAAAAAGAGTCGAAGTAGACTCGACATCATCAATGCCACAAGAGCATCATCTTGGAGCTCGTCTGGCTTGGACATCGTCGTGGTACTAGCCTCATGCTCGCCGTGTTGGAGTTTGGTCTTCGAGAGGTGTGCTTGGGGTCGAGAAGCCTTGGCATTCATGAGTTCTTGCTCCGCCTTGAGAGCACCAATGTAGTTGTCGTCGAGGGACTTGTAGTTCTCGAGGAAGATAGTCTTGGAGATGTCGTTGTGCAATCCCATCATGAAGTGGAACTTCATCAAAATGGAGTCGTCCACGCCGGCTCGTCGCAAGGCATTCTTCATCTCCTTGAAGTACGCATCGATGGACATGTAGATTGGAGGCACGAACTCTCGCCACATAGCTCTCTTCGGCTTGGGCCAACTCATGTCGTAGCTATCCGAAGGTGTGTGAAGCCACCATGTGTACGCGTAGTCGTGGAAGCTTCTTGTAGCGCACTTCCCTAGATCTTTGGGAGGAACTTGATGTAGCTTGAGGTAGTCATCCATTAAGCGCTCCCACTTGAGATACCCGTCGGGTTCTTGAGTCCCATAGAAAGGAATCGCATGGTCGGTGTCGAGGTCGTAGTAGCTCGTGGAAGTCGTGGACTTGAGCTTAAGGAGCTTCTCTTGAGCGTAGTCTTGAGGTGTATGTTGGCGAAAATGTCGTATGTCCGTACGTGAAGATGCCTTGAAGTCCCTTGGCGAAGATGCCAAGGGAGATGATGAAGTCATTGAGCGGTTGTTAGTGTTGAGCTCTTGACATTCACGTTCTCGTTGGTAATTGTCTCGACACCGATGTAACCTTGCCGGAGATGGTAGCTCAGAAGGATGTGCATTTGAGCGTCTTCTCGAAGATGAGGTAGATCTCTTGTAGGACTTGATGAGGGCTTTGATCTCCTCCATTTGAGCATCCATCTTGGCATATAATTTGTTGTTCATGGCACCAAACTTGTCGTTGTTGTTGTAGACCAAAGGGAGTGTGCTTTTCCTATCATCACAAGACTCGAGCAAATGTGAGTGGGAGAAAGAGAAGAACTAGACCAATACCCGATGCGGAAGATGGATCAATGATTGTCGGTGTCCTGGGAACGGCAAAAGCCAGACTTGCCTGCCTACGGCCCATGGCGTGGCTCCGATATCGGCCTGGTACGACCCAACTTCAGCAAGAACAATCCAAGACTCTTGCGAGGGGACGAGCCTCATGAGGGGTCGAGCCTCGTGAGGCGGACGACACCAAGTCCTCCCTGGGGGCGGCCTCACCAGGCTGGCTCCCGAGGAGCGGAGATATCAAGGCAAGGTGCACCTCACGAGGTTCACATGATGTGAGCCATGACGACCAAGGCCAGGCAGGCGCCAGCGGGCGTAGTGTACCAGTTTACTCTTTGGTGTTGAGGCAAGCGTAGGCGCGGAATCCCGAGGAATCAAGCAAAGGTTTCCTTATCGGTGCAACAAGACCAAGACCGCCAGAACAGCGGGACGGAGGTCATCGTGGAGCCAACCACAGCATCACCACCAGAGCCTTTTGCAGGAGAAGACTAATTTTGTCAGGATAGCTTGTACTAGTTGTCCCCCTTTAAATTTGGCCGTTGTGGGATCCCTTCCCACCTACATTTGGGAAGAGGACCAAGGCCACTATAAATAGGATTTAGCCACCACCATAGGGGAGGAGGATCATGGAGATTATCCTCTCACCCATCAGCTCATTGAGCTCAAGAACACCTCACCTCCCGAGGTTGTTCAACCATTGTACTAGTCCATCCTCAGGCCCTTGAGGCAATCCACCACAAAGCTAGAGTAGGGTATTACACCGGAAGGTGGCCTGAACCAGGATAAACAGTTGTGTCTCTTGTCCCTTGGGTTCGTCAAGCTAGGCCGTGGAATCGTTGACCGCGCGTATCAAGATCCCCAAGGTGACGAACGAGTCCATCATTTCTATGTTTTCTGACGGCGTCCGCGACGACAAGATTAAGGAGGAGCTCGCCATCCATGAGGAGTTGTGCACGACCTTGTAGCTGTTCAACATAGCAACCAAGTGTGCAAGGGCTGAGGAGGGGCGCCTCTCCCTCCTCGAGCTTCCAGCTGCGGATCCAGAGGAGAAGAAGGCCAAGGTCAAGGACGTGAAGCGCAAAGGGGTGGTCGTACTCGTAGCAGAACCAGACACCAAGCGCGGCCGAGATCTTCCTGAGTCGGCCAAGGGTAGCCGTATGTTCTGCGCCTTCCACAACGTGCGTACGCACAACACCAATGATTGTCAAGATCTCAGGGCCATTCAAGATGGACGCTTCGGTCGACGCCCCGAGCGTAACGACCGGGGCTACGGCCAAGGAGGTGGACGAGGTGGAGGACATTGGGACGACCGTGGGCCTCGCCAAGAGTGGCGCAACCAGCCCCGCAAGGATCATTGGTAGGACCAGCCTCGTGAGGGCGGTTGGAGGGACCAACCTCGTGAGGAACGCCCTCGGGGTAACCCTGGTCTGCCCCCGCTGCTGCCGCCAAGAAGGAACGACAACCATCAATAGGACGAAGGGGTTGGGGGCTTTCAGGAGCCGCGGGCCATCGCTTGCATCTTGGGTGGCGCTCAGGCCCCAGCCTCCCAGCGCATCTTCAAGTAGTTCTCCCTAGAAGTGAATGCAGTCCTCCCCAAGCTCGAGGCTACGTGCCTGCTCAGGTGGTCCAAGTATGCCATCACCTTTAGCTCGGCGGACCAGCTCAAGTGCGCAACAACTGCCGGCGTCCTCCCAATGCTCTGCTCACCCGTCATCAGCAATGTCCAAGTCACCAAGACCTCATCGACGGTGGCGCAGGGCTCAGTGTCCTGTCCGTCGAAATGTTTGACAGCCTCCAAGTGCCATACGATCAGCTCTAGCCCACCAAGCATTTCTCAGGAGTGACAGATGGCTCCACCACCCCGATAGGGCAGGTTCGCCTCCCTGTCACCTTCGGTCCGCGCGACAACTACCACACCGAGCTCATCAACTTCGATGTTGCCCACATCCACCTGCCATACAATGCCATCCTCGGGTACCCAGCACTAGCCAAATTCATGGCAATCACCCACCATGGCTACAATGTCCTCAAGATGCCGGGAAGCAGCAGAATCATCACGGTCCCTTGCGAAGAAAGAGACGCGGTGTGCTCCCTCGAGCGCGCCTTCCAAATTGCATCAATCGAAGACCCTGACAGCGCGGGTGCGCAGTACCCTCCTGAGGCCAACCCCAAGAAGAAGAAGCAGCTACTCCGTGTTGGGCCTCAGGGGAGAGGCACCTCCAGCGGCACCACTTTAGGATCCGCGCCGGCGCTTGGGGCGCCTCCTTCCCTTGCATAGGGAAGAGCGCCCGGCGCCCTCCTCGGGCAGGGCTCGAGGGCTCTCTTCTGGAGGGCCTTAGACTTGGCAAACATCACGAGGGAGGTGATCGGGCACCACGTGGAGGAGTGCTTCGCGGCACGTTTCCCTCGAGAGGATACCGGGCGAAGAGCGCCCGGTGCTCGGGAGTTCACCACCAAGGCATCTCAGGAGCTTCAGAAGCAAGAGCAATATGTGGCGACCGCCACCCTCCTGGCGCCGCTCCCCACCCAGGAGAGGGAGGTGAGCTCTGCGTCTGCATCGACATCCCAGGGCTCAACAGGGCCGCATCTCAGGAGCGCTTCTGGCCTTCGCATGCTGGCCAGTGTGAGGGCCCGCCTCACAGCTGCATTCACATGCCGTTTGGCCTGCCGAGCGTGGCTGCCGCCTTCTAGCGCAATCTGCGGATCATCCTGGCAGGTCAAGAGGCCAGGCTTCACGCGGTCCTGGTGGAGATGGAGACGACCCTCTGGAGGCCACCTGAGCCTCTCGAGCCTCCCGAGGCTCAGGTCCCCGATGGCTCGTGAGAAGGACTTCTTCGCTACGTGTCTTCAGCTACCCCGACACTCCTTCGGCAACCAAACTAGGTGACATCTTTCCAAGTTCATTTAGCTGGGAGCGCCCCCTGGGCTGCATTGTCCCCGGGCCGCGTGGGTCCTTCCCTGTGGCATGTATCTACTTGCATCTTTAGTTCACTCTGCTGGGAGCGCCCCACGGGCTGCATTAACCCTAGGCCGCTCGGGTCCAACCCAGTGGCATGTATCGTTCTCACATTTACCTAAGCTAGTTGCTTTTCATGCGTAATCTATCTATGGATATCACCTGCTCGATTGTCACCTACCATGGGAGCCGCTCGCCGATTGTCTTTCTTCAAGATCCTTCGCATTAGAAGGCTAGGCACGGCGTCTATGCTCGGGCCCGTCCCTGCAGCGTTGATAAATCCAACGGCTGAGCTCTGTCTGGCGGGCCGGCCCCGTTCACGTCACCTCCTAGGGTCGTTGGTGCTTGGCCTTCTCGTGCGATAGCCTCAGGAAATCCACTCGGCATGGGTTGTCTAACCATCTTGCAGGAATGCCACAACCATCAAGAATCAAGACCAGGCGCAACCTGCCTTGAGGTAGGGCCTCGTGTGTCCCGCGCTGGCTCACAAGTGCCCAGATACACCTCGTCTAGCCCTGTCATGCAAGCCACGTGTCAGGGCGGGGCTGTACATGCCCCGGGGGCTCCACTCAGAGGGAGCCCCCTCCCACGTACCAGTGGAAGCACCATACTCTGCGCTGGCAGTCGACACTGCCGAGGAGCGGCTATGCCCGTGCAAGTGCGGAAGCGCCATGGTCCGTCCTGGTGATAAACAACTGAGGGCGGACTCGCGGCCATATCAACCTCAGGGATCCTTTGGGCTCGGTGTCTGGCCTCATCGCAATGCCTCCCCTCGAGAGAGCAGCGCGAGGGGGCTGGGCATGGGGGCTGCGTTCGGGTCACACCCAAGCGTACGCCACCTAGGCAGGTCCCGCGGACCTGGTCGTCACGCGCCCTCCCAAGCGGAGCTAAGGTACGAAGGTCATTTGAACGTCAAGGGGGACTCCTGAGCATCACGACTCAGGAGCCTAACTGATCACATAGCCCCTCACTCCTTGGTCCGTCCTGGTGATCCGGCCGGCCCAATGGCGGCTGAGGTATGCACGGGGTCGGGCCCTGCCGACGTAGAACACTAGACCTACTCCCAGATCTCCTTTTTATAAGTTGTTTGCGGGTCAAGGGGGACTCCTGAGCATCACAACTCAGGAGCCTAACTGATCACGTAGCCCCTCACTCCTTGGTCCGTCCTGGTGATCCGGTCGGCCCAACGGCGGCTGAGGTATGCGTGGGGTCGGGCCCTGCCGACATAGAACATAAAGCAAATAGAAAGGAAATCTCAGAATTTCAAAGAAAATATTACAGGACATATTGTTCCCCTGAAATCAAATGAGAGTTTAACGCCTCCACGAGGCATGGTGCATATTGCAGAAGTTAAAATGGGAAAGGAGCCGCTAGCCGGTCGCCTCGTCATCCATGAACGCCGCTGTCGCCGGCAAGGGATGCTTCTTCTCCAATGGAGTCGCCTTCACCTGCACCACCACCCTGAGTTGTAGGATCGGTAGCGCCGCCGGTCGACGGCGCGGGAGCGAAGGCACGGAACCTCTTCAACAGGGCCTCCACCTGACCCTTCATGGCTGCAGCGGCGGCCTCGTAATGCTCGTCTTTCACAGGCTCAAGCAGCTCGTCAAGGCGGGCGGCAGGATCACAAAGGTAGAGGTGGCTAAAGACGCACGTCAGCGCGGCTGAGGAGAGAACGCGGGCTTCTCCCTCTACCATGGGACCGATGCTGTTCACAACGTTCTCAAGCGCATCAACTAGGAAAGGAACCAGCTGGTTGGGGCCCTCGTTGCCGGTAACCAGCGGCTCCTCCAAGCCCTTCTCGTAGAGCAACTTCAGCGCCGTCTGAGCCTTCTATTCAAGGAGCTGGAAGGCCGCGCGGTCCTCAATTAGGACTTTCGCCTTGGCGTCAACCTCGACCTTCTCTGCCTTTAGCTTTTGCTCCAACTCCTCCAACCGGCCGCGCTCTGCGGCTTGCGCCTTCGCCAACTACTCCAGTTCAGCGTCGGGTTCCTTGACAGCGTCCTCTCAGGCTTTCATCTTCTCCTCCTCTGCCTTGCGGCCTCAGGCTTCCTCCGCGTGCTCCCTCCACATGGTCTCCAGTTCGGCCGCCAGCGACCGGCAGCGGTCCTGGGCGGCCTTGGCATCCTTCAGCGCGCACCTCGCGGGTGGCCACAGCCTGGGCGATGACCTCCCTGTCCTTCTCGGAGTTAGTGGCATCTTGGCTCAGTGTCGCCCGGACGGACGCATCGGAATGCAGCCAGTTGGAGACTAGTTCCAGGCGTCCGTCCACCAGGCAACTGTCGGCCCCTTGAAGGTTTTCTTGCAGTAGGGCCACCGCAGAAAGAGCCCGCTCCAGGACGTCAGGAGAAGCGGAGGAACCTGGGGTCAGTAGCACGGTAGAAGGAGGAGGAAGAGGCGTCGTCGTCATCATGGCCTGGGAGGCAGGAGGCTCCTGAGCCTCTTGGACCCCAGCACCTAAGCCGGGTGTTGGCACCTCCGGAACCAGCGGGGCCTCGGGGGCTGACTTCTCCCGAGGATGCTCCACCCAGCCTTGCGAGGATGATCGGGATGGACAAGCACGAACACCGTCTCTACCTTTACTCATGGAGAGGGGTGTGGCCGCAGGAGGCGATCTGGGCTCAAGCAATACCACCTCCCCCTTCTCCTCTTCACCATAGGCGTCCTCCTAGTTGCACAACGAAGAAGAAGAGTCAGAAGCAAGCGTCAGAAGCAAGCATCAGAAGCAAGAACAAGGCAGGACGAGAACACTTACTAGTCCACCGCGGCATAGTCCCTCCGCTTCAGGAGCTTGAAGCCGGAGAGCTTCATGACCCGAGGCGCGACCGCGCTAGCTCTGGGAACAGAAGCAGGGGCAGCAGCTGGGCCGGAAGCAGCTCCAAGCAATGGTGAGGCAGGAGCGTCGTCCCGAGAAAGTAGTGCCGACCTGCTCTTCGTCGGAACCACGGGCGGCTCCCCCTTCTCCGGGAGGATATCATCCTCGCCATCATCGTAAGGCAGGAGGGGGAGGATGTCGGCCTTGCGCAAGGGGGGGGTCCCCCCCATCTACTCGGGGGCTGCTTCTAGGTCACACTCCTCGTCCTCCTCCTCTCCGTCCCTGCGGGAATCACCAGAAGATACGTCCACCGTCGCCGTCGCCATAGGAATCTCAAAAGGCGCTGGCGGCACCAGGTCGCACCCGTCAAAGGTGGGCATGGCGGCCACGACCTGCGCCCCGTCCTTCCGGAGGAATAAGGGGACGTGGGGATTTGGCGGATACTCTTGGTCGTCTCCGACCAGGAGACGGAGGGCCACGGCCAGCTCCTCGTCGGACAAGGCCTTCGGGCTAAAGCGGAGCTTGTCTTCTCCATCCACAAGCGTCCACAGGGGGCGCATGCGCACCTGGAGAGGAGCCACCCGCTGCGCTAAGAATTCCTTCAAGAACATGGCCCCCGTCAGTTTCGCCGCCTTCGCCCTGCCCGGCCTCAGGCCGACGTTCATCTTCTCTAGCACCAGCTTCGCCCAGTTTTTAGTAAGCTTCATGCAGGACCACCCCTCATCAGGCCGGGGCATCCCCGTCGGCAGCTTTAGCCATGGATGGACATGCTTGGCAGCCATCATAACCCACTTGCTCCTAAAGCCCTCGGCCTTCTTCCCGGTCTTCGAAATCACGTTGGCCTTGCCGGCTGCGATGAAGTTGGCGCACCCCGTGGTGTGGCCTTCATTGATCCGGAGGTAGAAGAAGTGGCGCGACAGTGCCACGGACGGCAACACCCCGACGTACGCCTCACGGTAGAAGGCAAAGATGGACAAGAGAAGAACGGAGTTGGGATGGAGATGAAGAGCATGTAACCCATAGTGCCAGAGGACCGCGTAGAAGAAGTCGGAGAAGGGGGAATGAGGCCGGCTGCGACGCTGCTCATGAAGAAGGGGTAGAAGGAACTCATCGTAGCTTCGGGCACGGCGGAGCCAGCCTAGAGTGTGGTCTCCCCCTTCTCTTTGTTCTCCCCCGCCGTCAGCAGTTGCATCATGGCAAGGTTTTTTGCCGAGACATTGGGCGCCTCCAAGCCCGGCTCATACTAGGAGGGCGGCGAGTCAACCTTGGTCTTTCGGGCGCCATTGGTCGGAAGCTTGGAAGGAGATCAGAGCATATCTAGAGATTTCAAAAGAAAGGAGCAAGAGAGGGGATCTGGAGCAAGGCGAAGGAAGGCAATGAAGGCGGGCGTTCCCCATACCGGCCTTCTGTCAGTTGGGCAGTTGCCAAGGCTGCATGGGGAAGCGGAGATGTGCACGTCTAGTCAGTCACCACGCGCCAACCATGGCCGCAGGCTGATGGGGCCTGCGGTGCTCCGCTCTTGCCCTTTGGCTTCGCCTCGAAGCCAAGCCCAAGCGCCCCTTGGGCCCGGGGGCTACTGTCGGTGTTCTGGGAACGGGGGTCCCCAGACTTGCCTGCCTGCAGCCCGCAGCATGGCTCCACCAGCGGCCCCGTATGGCCCATCTTCACCAGCAAACATTCAAGACCCTCGCGAGGGGCCAAGCCTCACGAGGCAGACGATGCAAGACCTCCTCAGGGGCAGCCTCTCCAGGCTGGCTCGCGAGGGGCAGAGAGATCAAGGCGAGGGGCACCTCGCGAGGTTCCTGTGATGCAAGCCATGACAACCGGAACTAGGCGGGCGCTAGCGCGTAGTGTCCTCGTTTCCTCTATGGTGCTAAAGGGGCAAGCGCAGGCAAGGAGTCCCGAGGCATCAGGCAAAGGTTTCCATATCAGTGCAACAAGACCAAGACTAGCAGGACGGCAAGAGGGAGGTCACCGTGGAGCCCAAGGCAGCGTCACCACCAAAGCTTTTGGCAGGAGAAGACCACTTTTGTCAAGATAGCTTGTACTAGTTGTCTCCCTTCGAATTTGGCCATTGTGGGATCCCTTCCCGCTCGATATTTGGGAAGAGGACCGGGGCCTCTATAAATAGAACTAGCCACCACCAAGGAGGGCAACTGATTCGGACCCAGATCATCCCGAACCACACAAGTTCACCACGCATAAGAACACCTCTCCTCAGGAGGCTGTTCTTCCCTTTTAACTGTTCATCCTCGGCCCAAGATGCAATCCACCACACCACACTGGAGTAGGGTATTACACCACAACGGTGACCCGAACCAATATAAATCTTGTGTCTCGTGTTCGTTGGGTTAGTCGAGCTAGGCTGTGAGATCATAGAGTGCGTGAACAAGAGAGGGGGAGAGATCTTCGTGCGCACCCAAGTGTTCGAACCTCAAGGGTTTTGGCGGAACCCGAAATCCGACAAGTACATCCAGCGCTTCAATAGCGTTCGCCTCAAGATCCCCAAGGTTTCGAACGAGGCCATCATCTCGGCGTTCTCCGATGGCGTCTGTGATGTCAAGATGAAGGAGGAGCTCGCCATCCATGAGGACCTGTGCACGGCTCTGGAGATGTTCAACATGGAAACCAAGTGTGTGTGATCTGAGGAAGGGCGCCTCTCCCTCCTCGAGCTCCCAGCAGCTGACCTAGAAGACAAGAAGGACAAGGCCAAGGATGTGAAGTGCAAGGGGGCGGCCATGCTCGCGGCTGAACCAGAGATGAAGTGCAGTTGCGACCACCCAGAGTCGTCCAAGGGCAGCTATCCCTTCTGCGTCTTCCACAATGTACACAGCGACAAAAGAAACGACTGCCAGGAGCTCAGGGCCATATGCGACGGGCGCCTCGGTCGACGCCCCGAGCGCAACAATCGGGGCTATGGCCGTAGAGGAGGCAGAAGTGGAGGACGCTGAGAAAACCGTGGCCCCCACCAGGAGTGGCGAGACCAGCCGCGTGAGGATTGCTCACAGGGCCAGCCCCGCGAGGGCACCTGGAGAGATCAGCCTCATGAGGACCATCCTTAGGGCAACGCCGGCCTCCCTCCACTACCACCACCATCAAGAAGGAACGACGACCACCACCAGGACGAGGGGGTTGGGGGCTTCTAGGAGCCACGTGCCATCGCCTGCATCTTGGGTGGCGCTCAGGCCCCAGCCTCTCAGCGCATCTTCAAGTAGTTCACTCGCGAGGTGAACGCGGCCCTCCCTGGGCTCGAGGCCACACGTCCGCTCAGGTGGTCCAAGTGCACCATCACCTTCAACTCGTCTGACTAGCTCAAGTGCGCGGCAACTGCCGGCACCCTCCTGATGCTTTGCTCGCCCATCATCAGTAATGTCCTCATCACCAAGACCCTCATCGATGGTAGAGTGGGGCTCAATGTCCTTTCCATCGAGACGTTTGACCACCTACAAGTACCATATGATCAGCTGCAACCCACCAAGCCTTTTCTCAGGAGTGACCGACGGCTCCACCACCCCGATAGGGCAGATCCACCTCCATGTCACCTTCAGCCAACGCGACAACTACCGCACGGAGCTCATCGACTTCGACGTCACCCACATCCGCCTTCCGTACAATGCCATCCTAGGGTATCCAGCCCTGGCCAAGTTCATGGCGGTGACTCACCATGGTTACAATGTCCTCAAGATGCCTGGGAACCGCGACATCATCATGGTATCCTGCGAGGAGAAGGATGTGGTGTGCTCTCTCGAGCGCGCTTACCAGGCCGCAGCGATCGAGGACCCAACTAACGAGGGCGCCATCCACCCTCCCGAGGCGGCCCCCAAGAAGAAGAAGAAGCTGCTCTACCAAGAGCCTCATTAACGAGGGCGCCATCCCTCTCGCGCATAGGAAGGCGCGCCCAGTGCCCTCCTCAGGCTAGGCTCGGGGGCTCTCTTCTGGAGGGCCTCTAACTTAGCCAATGTCACGAGGGAGGCGCTCAGGCACCAGGTGGAGGCATGCTATATCGCACGCTTCCCTCGCAAGGGCACAAGGCACAGGGTGCCAGGTGCTCAGGAGTTCATCACCAAAGCGACAGATGAGCTTCAAGAGGCGAGAGCCATGCGCGGCGACCACCGCCCACCACCTGGCATGGCTCCTTTTCCTGGCGAGGACAACGAGCTGCGCGTCTGCGTCAACATTGCGGGGCTCAACAGGGCCGCATCCTAGGAGAGCTTCTGGACATCGCACGTTTGTCGGTGCGAGGGCCTCCCTCATAGCTACGTTCGCGTGCCTTTTGGCCTGCCGAGCACGGGTTACCTTCCGGCATCGCCTGCGAAGCGTCGTGGCGGCTCAGGAGGCCAGGCACCACGTGGTCTTGGCGGAGATGGCGACGGTTCTTCACGAGCCTCCCGAGGTCCAGGACCCAGGCGGCTCGTGAGGAGCGACCTCTATAGCACGCATCTTCGGCTACTCCAACATCTCTTTAGCAACGGAGCCAGGTGACATTTTCCAGTTTATTCAGTTGGGGGCGCCCCACGGGCTGCATAATCCCTAGATCGCATGGGTCTGTCCTTGTGACATGTATCATTCTTGAATCTTCAATTTGCTTTGTTGGGGGCTCCCCTCGGGCTGCATCATCCCCAGGCCGCGTGGGTCTGTCCCTGTGGCATGTGCCATTTTGCATCTGTCAAAATTAGCGTTATCAACTTCCATGAGACGATTTATGTTATCACCTGCTTGCCTATTGCCCTTCCCGGTTTCCTGCATTACTGAACAGCCTCCTGCTCATCCCGCAACGGGGGCTACACATGCTGGCATGACGCTTGTGCTCGGGTCCGTCCCTGCAACGCTGACAAACCTAAGAGATCGAGCTCTGGCTCGCGGCCCACTCCGCGCACGTCACCTCACCAGATCCTCAGTGTCGTCATCTTCTTGTGGAAAGATCAGCGGCCGAACAGCAAAACGCGATTATGAGTTATATTACCCTCTCGGACTAACCCGCAGGAATCTCCAGAGCTTAACTACAGGCGGCCCCGCCGGCCGCCCCATTTTTACGTGATTCACTTGCGCATTATAGGGGGGCTCCTGAGCATCACGACTCAGGAGCTCCTACTGACTCTCCAGCCGTCACCCCTGGCCTTGACCACGGCATCACGACCTGGCATACCAATGGCGGCTGAGTCTCGCTCGAGGGTCGGGATCCGAGGATGCAGAGCAATTAGATGAGCAAATAAAGGAGAGGCCAACGCGAGCCCTACCTAGTAGCACCATCGCTAAAGCGAAAATCGGGCGTCGCACAAGGAACCACCTCAGGCTTGCCAAAAGATAAGTCACACGTGCATGACAGCGTAAATCTCTCTGTCCGCAGTTCTCCACTCTCGTAAAGTCGCTCCGGCAATGCTACTTCCCTTTTCGGCCTCCAGGGAGCTGCTTGCACGCCAAAGGGGACCTCTTGAGCATCGCGCATCAGGAGCTCTTACCGGACCTCGGTCCGCTCACCTCCTGGCCTTGACCATGACATCGCGACCTGGCATACCAGCGACGGCTGAAGCCTACCTGGGGACTTGGACCTGCCGGCGTAGAGCGCTAAGCTACCACGAGAACAAAAAGGGGGAGCAATGCCCAAGCGGGACATACAGCCACAACCATTTACTCGGATTAGTAAACTTCAGAGCAAAAGCATTACAAGGTTTTTTACATGCCCTCACGGGGTTCGTCTCGATTCCTCGTAGGGAACAAAAGAAAAAAACTTCAAGGAGCCCGAGCTACGGGCAACACCATCCATGCCATCATCAACAGTGGGACACGTGAGGCCGGCGCCAACCCCATCCAGATCATCTTCGATGTCGAGCGGATGTTGTTGCCGTGCTCCGGGGCACGGTGAGAGCTTGGAGGCACGTAGCTGTTGTTGCTCGACTCAGGAGACTTGCTGGGCTCGGGAGAGTCGCTGGACTCCCAGGAATCATTGCTGCTTCTAGGGGAGCTGGCGGTAGGACCGGAAGCAGGCTCAGCGCCCGCTGTCGCGTCATGCTGGCGGCTTCCCCCGGGGCAGCACTCCAGACCGCAGCCTTCCTTATCGAATACCTTGAAGAACAGCATGGAAGTGCCATCGTACTCCAAGTGGATGGCGAGGGCCGCGTCCGCGCGGCGGGAATGGGCGACCGCTGATGTCTACTACACAACCTTCTTCTTGTAGATGTTGTTGGGCCTCCAAGTGCAGAGGTTTGTAGGACAGTAGCAAATTTCCCTCAAGTGGATGACCTAAGGTTTATCAATCCGTGGGAGAATAAGGATGAAGATGGTCTCTCTCAAACAACCCTGCAACCAAATAGCAAAGAGTCTCTTGTGTCCCCAACACACCCAATACAATGGTAAAATGTATACATGCACTAGTTCGGCGAAGAGATGGTGATACCAGCGCAATATGGATGGTAGATATAGGTTTTTGTAATCTGAAAATGTAAAAACAGCAAGGTAACTAATGATAAAAGCGAGCACAAACGGTATTGCAATGCTTCGAAACAAGGCCTAGGGTTCATACTTTCACTAGGGCACGTTCTCTCAACAATAATAACATAATTGGATCATATAACAATCCCTCAACATGCAACAAAGAGTCACTCCAAAGTCACTAATAGCGGAGAACAAACGAACAGATTATTGTAGGGTACGAAACCACCTCAAAGTTATTCTTTCCGATCAATCCATTGGGCTATTCCTATAAGTGTCACAAACAGCCCTAGAGTTCGTAGTAAAATAACACCTTAAGACACAAATCAACCAAAACCCTAATGTCACCTAGATACTCCAATGTCACCTCAAGTATCCGTGGGTATGATTATACGATATGCATCACACAATCTCAGATTCATCTATTCAACCAACACAAAGAACTTCGAAGAGTGCCCCCAAGTTTCTACCGGAGAGTCAAGATGAAAACGTGTGCCAACCCCTATGCATAGATTCCCAAGGTCACGGAACCCGCAAGTTGATCACCAAAACATACATCAAGTGAATCAATAGAATACCCCATTGTCACCATGGGTATCCCATGCAAGACATACATCAAGTGTTCTCAAATCCATAAAGACTCAATCTGATAAGATAACTTCAAAGGGAAAACTCAATCCATTAGAAGAGATAGAGGGGGATAAACATCATAAGATCCAACTATAATAGCAAAGCTCTCCATATCAAGAACACGAGAGAGAGAGAGAGAGATCAAGCACATAGATACTGGTACATACCCTCAGCCCCGAGGGTGAACTACTCCCTCCTCATCATGGAGAGCGCCGGGATGATGAAGATGGCCACCGGTGATGATTCCCCCCTCCGGTTGGGTGCCGGAAGAGGGTCCCGATTAGTTTTTGGTGGTTACAGAGGCTTGCGGTGGCGGAACTCCTGATCAAGGTTTCTTTTTGGGGGTTTCTGTATTTATAGGAATTTTTGGCATCGGTCTCACGTCAGGGGGGTCTCCGAGTCATCCACGAGGAAGAGGCGTGCCCAGGGGGTAGGCGCGCGCTCCACCCTTGTGGATGGCTCACGACTCTTCTGGCCCAACTATTTTACTCCGGGAGCTTCTTTTGGTCCATAAAAAATCATCAAAAATTGGCACGTCAATTGGACTCCATTTGGTATTCCTTTTCTGTAAAACTCAAAAACAAGGAAAAAACTGAAATTGGCACTAGGCTCTAGGTTAATAGCATATAAATGCATATAAAACATCCAAGATGGATAATATAATAGCATGGAACAATCAAAAATTATAGATACGTTGGAGACGTATCAAGCATCCCCAAGCTTAATTCCTGCTCGTCCTCGAGTAGGTAAATGATAAAAACAGAATTTTTGATGTGGAATGCTACCTAACATATTTATCCATGTAATCTTCTCTATTGTGGCATGAATGTTCAGATCCGTATGATTCAACAACAAAAGTTTAATATTGACATAAAAACAATAATACTTCAAGCATACTAATAAAGCAATCATGTCTTCTCAAAATAACATGGCCAAAGAAAGTTATCCCTACAAAATCATATAGTCTGGCTATGCTCCATCTTCATCACACAAAATATTCAAATCATGCACAACCCCGATGACAAGCCAAGCAATTGTTTTACACTTTTGATGTTCCCAAACCTTTTCAACTTTCACGCAATACATGAGCGTGAGCCATGGACATAGCACTATAGGTGGAGCAGACGGTGCTTGTGGAGAAGACAAAAAGGAGATAGTCTCACATCAACTAGGCGTATCAACGGGCTATGGAGATGACCATCCATAGATATCAATGTGAGTGAGTAGGGATTGCCATGCAACGGATGCGCTAGAGCTTTAAGTGTATGAAAGCTCAAAAAGAAACTAAGTGGGTGTGTATCCAACTTGCTTGCTCACGAAGACCTAGGGCAATTTGAGGAAGCCCATCGCTGGAATATACAAGCCAAGTTCTATAATGAAAAATTCCCACTAGTATATGAAAGTGACAACATAGGAGACTCTCTATCATGAAGATCATGGTGCTACTTTGAAGCACAAGTGTGGTAAAAGGATAGTAGCATTGCCCCTTCTCTCTTTTCTCTCTCGTTTTTTTTCGTTTTTTTGGGCCTTCTCTTTTTTGTTGGCTTTTCTCCTTTTTTTTATTTCCTCACATGGGACAATGCTCTAATAATGAAGATCATCACACTTTTATTTACTTACAACTCAAGAATTACAACTTGGTACTTAGAACAAAATATGACTCTATATGAATGACTCCGGCGGCGTACCGGGATCTGCAATGAATCAAGAGTGACATGTATTAAAGAATTATGATCATTGGCTTTGCTGAAAATATGATGTCAACTATATGATCATGCAAAGCAATATGACAATGATGAAGCGTGTCATAATAAACGAAACGGTGGAAAGTTGCATGGCAATATATCTCGGAATGGCTATGGAAATGCCATAATAGGTAGGTATGGTGGCTGTTTTGAGGAAGGTATATGGTGGGTTTATGGTACCGGCAAAAGTTGCGCGGTACTAGAGAGGCTAGCAATGGTGGAAGGATGAGAGTGCGTATAATCCATGGACTCAACATTAGTCATAAAGAACTCACATACGTATTGCAAAAATCTATTAGTTATCGAAAGAAGTAGTACGCGCATGCCCCTAGGGGTACAGATTGTTAGGAAGACCATCGCTCGTCCCCGACCGCCACTCATAAGGAAGACAATCAAAGAATATCTCATGCTCCAACTTCGTTACATAACGGTTCACCATACGTGCATGCTACAGGACTCACAAACCTTAACACAAGTATTTCTCAAATTCATAATTACTCACTAGCATGACTCTAATATCACCATCTTCATATCTCAAAACAATAATAAAGAATCAAACTTCTCATAGTATTCAATGCACTTTATATGAAATTTTTATTATATCCCTCTTGGATGCCCATCATATTTGGACTAAATTTATAACCAAAGAAAACTACCATAGTATTTAGAGACTCTCAAAATGATATAAGTGAAGCATGAGAGTTCGACAATTTCTTCAAAATAAAACTACCGCCATGCTCTAAAAAGATATAAGTGAAGCACTAGAGCAAACGGCAAACTACTCCAAAAGATATAAGTGAAGCACAATGAGTAGTTGAATAATTATGTAACTATGTGAAGACTCCTTCTCATAAATAAAATTTCGGATCTTAAGTACTTTACTCAAATAGCAAGCAAAACAAAATAAAATGACATCGCAAGGATTGCACATATCATGTGAAGAAGCAAAAACTTAGGCTCAACCGAGGCTAACCGATAATTGTTGATGAAGAAAGGTGGGATGCCTACCGGGGCATCCCCAAGATTAGATGCTTGAGAGTTCTTGAAATATTAATTAGGGATGCCTTGGGCATCCCCAACCTTGAGCTTTCATGTCTCCTTAATTCCTCTCATATCATAGTTTCCTGAAATCTTAAAAACTTCATGCACACAAAACTCAACAAGAACTCATGAGATAAGTTAGTATAAATCAACGCAAAACCTTATCATTCACTAAAATTATAATTTGACATTTCATACTAAATTCCTCTGCATATTTAATACTCCTATCATCAAATAGAATCATTAAGCAAGCAAACATATGCAAACATAACAACAATCTGTCTAAACAGGATAGTCTGTAAAGAATGCAAGAAGAATCATACTTCTTTAACTCCAAAAATTATGAAAATTTACCACACTGTAGATAATTTGTTGTTACTCATTTTGTAAAAATTTCAAGATTTTATCATGTTCTGACTATTCACAAATATTCAAAACATAACGGAAAACTTTTTGTTTTTAAAACAGCAACATATGGACTTGCAAAATAAGCATGGTAAAGGCTATACTTGACCTTTTTATTGAAGTAAAAGACGCAAAATATTACTGTAAATAACAGCAAGCAAATCCTAATAAAAGAAAATGACGCTCCAAGCAAAACACATATCATGTGGTGAATAAAAATATAGCCCCAAGTAAAGTTACCGATGAACGAAGACGAAAGAGAGGATGCCATCCGGGCATCCCCAAGCTTAGGCTCTTGGTTGTCCTTTAATATTACCTTGGGGTGCCTTGGGCATCCCCAAGCTTAGGCTATTTCCACTCCTTATTCTGTAGTCCATCAAATGGTTACCCAAAACTTGAAAACCTCACAACACAAAACTTAACAGAAAACTCGTAAGTTCTGTTAGTATAAGAAAGCAAATCACCACTTCGGGACTGTCAAGACACGATTCATATTTTTTCTCACATTATCCTACTTTACCCTATCATTTCTACAATTTATATTAAGCAATATAAGCCATAGGAACTAGAAAACAAGCAAATTATGCATCGAAAACAGAATCTGTCAAAAACAGGACAGTCTGTAGTAATCTGCAACTCCAGAATACTTCTGTAACTCCAAAAATTCTGAGGAATTAGGAAGTCCTAGGAAATTTGTTTATTAATCTTCTGCAAAAAGAATCAGTATTGTATCACGCTTCAGTTAAAAATGAGAATTGTTTACCTGAGCGCAAAAGTTTCTGTTTTTCAGCAAGATCAAACCAACTATCACCGTAAGCCCTCCCAAAGGTCTTACTTGGCACTTTATTCAAACAAAAGTTATAAAACATGATTACTACAGTAGCTTAATCATGTTTACACACAAAAACAGTAGGGTTAAATATTGGGTTGTCTCCCAACAAGCGCTTTTATTTAATGCCTTTCTCGCCAAGCATGATGATTTCAATGATGCTCACATAAAAGATAAGAATTCAAACATAAAGAGAGCATCATGAAGAATATGACTAGAACATTTAAGTATAACCCACTTCCTATGCATAGGGATTTTGTGAGCAAAAAATTTATGGGAACAAGAATCAACTAGCATAGGAAAGCAAAACAACCATAGCTTCAAGATTTTCAGCACATAGTGAGGAAACTTGATATTATTGCAATTCCTACAAGCATATATTCCTCCCTCATAAAAAAATTCAGTAGCATCATGAATGAATTAAACAATATAACCATCACATAAAGCATTATTTTCATGATCCCCAAGCATAGAAAATTTACTACTCTCCACATAAGCAAAATTCTTCTCATTTGGAATAGTGGCAATATAATAAGAAACTCGAATACTATAAATTGTTTCCACATTAAAAGAGTAATGTTCAGAAAAAGGGTAATCGTAATCATGAAAAGTTTTATAAATATAATCATCACTACTTTTTATAACATAAGTATCATCACAATAATCATCATAAGTAGCAACTTTGTTCTCATCATAATCAATTGGAACCTCTTCCAAGATAGTGGAATCATTACTAAATAAAGTCATGACCTCTCCAAATCCACTTTCATAATTGTCACAATAAGATTCAACACCATCCAAAATAGTGGGATCATTACTTCCTAAAGTTGACACTCTTCCAAACCCACTTTCATCAATATAATCATCATAAATAGGGGCTATGCTATCATCATAATAAATTTGCTCATCAAAACTTGGGGGACTAAAAATATCATCTTAATCAAACATAGCATCCCCAATCTTGGGACAAACATTAATTGCAGCAAATAAATTCTCAAACATGTCATTCTCATCAAACATAGCATCCCCAAGCTTGGGCCTTTGCATATCATAAGCATAATCACTGTCATCATTAATAGTATGGATAGCACCAATAGTATAGCAATTATCATCATCACAATGAGTAATAGGAGCAACATCATTTGGGAGGGATACCTTTTTACCTTTGCTTCTCAATATTTTCTTTTTCTTCTTCACATTATGTGTGGGTTTAATCCTCTTTTTGGAGCTCCTTATTAATGAGATTGGTTGAATAGAAGGCTCCTCCTCGTTACCTGATTCATCATAAGAAATAATAGGAGGATATTGGGAAGTCTCTTCTCTTTCATTAGTATTCTCTTCATCTTCTATTTTTTCTTGTCTTTATGTAATTGGCAATATAAGGATTTTCAATGCAATTCACCGCACAATACATATAAATTTCCTCTAGATCAAAATCAAGAACTGTCTCAAGGGCAAATTCTGGAATATCCTTAGTTATATGTTTCATTTCTTCATAACCCAGAAGCAAACTAAGTTCATTATGATGCGCAAGGGAAATCAAGTCATCACAATTTTTGGACACGATTCGATCATGAAACAATTTGAATTGGATATTTAAATGACAATGTCCATTGCAAAGTTCACAAGGATGGCTAAGAAAATTTAAATTTTCAGCACAAACATCTAGCCTTTCTTGCAACCATTTAGTTTCTAAATACTTATGCCTCTTGCAAAATCTATCTTCCCCATTTGTTGTGTACTTGCAAATCTATGTACTCCACAAAAGTTGACATCCTTATAAGAGACATTTTCATCATGACTAGTGCAATCATCATTAGGACTATGGATATTCAAAGAGTTCATACTAACAACATTGCAATCATGCTCGTCATTCAAAGATTTAGTGCCAAGCATTTTATTGCATTCTTCTTCTAACGTTTTGGCACAATTATCGGAATCCTTATTTTCACGAAAGATAATAAAAAGATGAAGCATATGAGGCACCCTCAATTCCATTTTTTGTAGTTTTATTTTCTAAACTAACTGGTGACAAAACAAGAAACTAAAAGATTTGATTGCAAGATCTAAAGATATACCTTCAAGCGCTAACCTCCCGGGCAATGGCGCCAGAAAAGAGCTTGATGTCTACTACACAACCTTCTTCTTGTAGACGTTGTTGGGCCTCCAAGTGCAGAGGTTTGTAGGACAGTAGCAAATTTCCCTCAAGTGGATGACCTAAGGTTTATCTCAAACAACCCTGAAACCAAATAGCAAAGAGTCTCTTGTGTCTCCAACACATCCAATACAATGGTAAATTGTATAGGTGCACTAGTTCGGCAAAGAGATGGTGATACAAGTGCAATATGGATGGTAGATATAGGTTTTTGTAATCTGAAAATATAAATACAGAAAGGTAACTAATGATAAAAGTGAGCACAAACAGTATTGCAATGCTTCAAAACAAGGCCTAGGGTTCATACTTTCACTTGGGCAAGTTCTCTCAACAATAATAACATAATTGGATCATATAACAATCCCTCAACATGGAACAAAGAGTCACTCCAAAGTCACTAATAGCGGAGAACAAACGAACAGATTATTGTAGGGTACGAAACCACCTCAAAGTTATTCTTTCCGATCAATCCATTGGGCTATTCCTATAAGTGTCACAAACTGCCCTGGAGTTCGTAGTAAAATAACACCTTAAGACACAAATCAACCAAAACCCTAATGTCACCTAGATACTCCAATGTCACCTCAAGTATCCGTGGGTATGATTATACGATATGCACCACACAATCTTAGATTCATCTATTCAACCAACACAAAGAACTTCAAAGAGTGCCCCCAAGTTTCTACCGGAGAGTCAAGAAGAAAACGTGTGCCAACCCCTATGCATAGATTCCCAAGGTCACGGAACCCGCAAGTTGATCACCAAAACATACATCAAGTGAATCAATAGAATACCCCATTGTCACCACGGGTATCCCACTCAAGACATACACGAAGTGTTCTCAAATCCTTAAAGACTCAATCCAATAAGATAACTTCAAAGGGAAAACTCAATCCATTACAAGAGATAGAGGGGGAGAAACATCATAAGATCCAACTATAATAGCAAAGCTCGCGATACATCAAGATCGTGCCATATCAAGAACACGAGAGAGAGAGAGAGAGAGAGAGAGAGATCAAACACATAGCTACTGGGACATACCCTCAGCCCCGAGGTTGAACTACTCCCTCCTCGTCATGGAGAGCACCGGGATGATGAAGATGGCCACCGGTGATGATTCCCCCCTCCGGTAGGGTGCCGGAACAGGGTCCCGATTGGTTTTTGGTGGCTACAGAGGCTTGCGGCAGCAGACCTCCCGATTTAGGTTTATTTTTGGGGGTTTCTATATTTATAGGAATTTTGGTGTCGATCTCACGTCAGGGGGGTCACCGAGTCATCCACGAGGCTGGGGGCGCGCCCAGGGGGGTAGGGCGCGCCCTCCACCCTCGTGGATGGCTCGGGACTCTTCTGGCCCAACTATTTTACTCCGGAGGCATCTTTTCGTCCATAAAAAATCATCAAAAATTGGCATGTCAATTGGACTCTGTTTGGTATTCCTTTTTTGTAAAACTCAAAAACAAGGAAAAAAACAGAAACTCTCACTTGGCTCTAGGTTAATATGTTCGTCCAAAAAATCATATAAAATAGCGTATAAATGCATATAAAACATCCAAGATGTATAATATAATAGCATGGAACAATCAAAAATTATAGATATGTTGGAGACGTATCAACCTCGCCCCATCCTCGGGTCATGAAGATGCCACCCCGTGGCTAGGCTGCAGCACACTGCAGCCACAACTCAAGCGACCCCCACGGCGGCATCTCCTCGGCAATGAACCACGGGAACTGGATCCAAGTGCGTGGCAGCATTGCCGCCCATGTCATGAACTCATGCGAGGTGCCCTCGGCGTGGGTTCATGGGCCGGCCGGCTGCGCAGCCTCGGCCTGGCCACCATGGTCGTGGCCCGCGCAGCGTTGGGCGCTGCCGCCCTCTCTGGGGCCCTGCGGTCAGGCGTACAAGGGGAGCGGGAAGCCAGGTGGTGGCCGCTCATACCAGGGCGGCGTCACCTCCTGTCTCTCCTCGGCATCGCGAGGGCGGTTGAACCTTTTCTTCGACGGAAGTGGTTCAGGCTCCTCCCGAGGGGCCTTTCCCTTCTCCTCCGCAGAGAACCTCCTGATCGGTGCCATGGGAGCTACAGTAAGATGGAGAGGCAAGGAAGAAGAAGAAGAAGTGGGCGATGGGAAGAAGGAGATGAGCAACAGGAGCAACACCCCTCTCCTCATTTATAGCCAAGAGGAGGCCAACCGCCGGCCTCCACGATCATGCATAATGATGGTTTTTTCTGCATGCAGTAGGGTCTCGTCAAGTCGAACGTTTGCCGAGGTAGCATGGGGAAGCGGAGGTGCCCACGTCCCATCAATCGCCACATGTCGACCGAGGCCGCAGATGGTTGGGGCTCGCGGCGCTCCGCCCTTTCCCTTTGGCTTCTCCATGAAGCCAAGTTCGAGCACGCCTTGGGCTCATGGGCTAATGTCAGTGTCCTGGGAACGGGGGTACCCAAACTTGCCTGCCTGCAGCCCATGGCGTGGCTTCGACATCAGCCTGCTACGGCCCAGCTTCAGCAACAACAATCCAAGACCCTCGCGAAGGGCCGAGCCTCGCGAGGCAGACGACACCAAGACCTCCCTAGGGGCGGCCTCACCAGGCTGGCTCCCGAGGAGCGGAGATATCAAGGCAAGGTGCATCTCGTGAGGTTCACATGACGTGAGCCGTGATGACCAAGGCCAGGCGGGCGCCAGTGGGCGCAGTGTACCTGTTTCCTCTTTGGTGCTAAGGAGGTGATGAGAACATCAATACCATTGTTACACCCATAGCCCATGTTGCTATACATACTGGACCAGTTACTAGAGCTCGCACACGCCAATTAAATTAGCATGTACTTTCATTTCTTGGTAATGATTCTAATGTTCATGAGAATATGATGCTGCCTAAATTGGATACATTTGTTTTGCTTATAAATGAAGGGCCTGGCATGGATAACAGGGATGAACACTGGAGCAAGACCAAGCATGGAGATGATGGCATGCGCAAGGAGAACAAGAACGGAGTTACCAGTGATGATTTCAGGACTTTGAAGCCACCATAAGGAGTGCATGAAGCCTTCGACGAAATATACAAGATGCCGCTTCATAAATTCCGTCCAGAGGCTATTCTAGGTGCTGCGTCACCTTATTATTGGGCCAGGCCCATGTAATTTCAAAATACTTGATTATAGGCTATTTTTAGAGTCTGTATGTGTGGGTAAACAAGAGTTAGGGTTGGTTTCGGACCCCTCCCCCAAGGGCCATGAAATCCCCCCTCTTCCTCCATATATATAGCCCTTGGGCGTCGTTTAGACTTTTGGTTTTGTTTAGATTAAAAGTTTGCCATAGCTGCAACTTCGCATACTTCGTTTGTGTTCAACGACCAGACAAAGGCGTCACATAAGCCCACCTTCATTAATAAAGCTTTCCTCTTATATTCGCAATATCCAGACTGCAATCTCAGTTTCTTGAAATTATGTTGTTAATGTTGCTGATTTGTTCTTTTGTGAAATTATTCGCTTGCATGGTGTGCCACAAACTATTGTTTCAGATCATGATACTAAATTTCTTAGCCACTTTTGGAGATGTTTATGGGCTAAGTTGGGGACTAAACTGCTTTTTAGTACTACTTGTCACCCCCAAACTAATGGTCAAACTGAAGTAGTCAATAGAACATTGTCTACTATGCTTAGGGATGTTTTGAAGAATAATAAGAAAATGTGGGAAGAATGCTTGCCTCATATTGAATTTGCTTATAATCGTTCATTGTATTCTACTACTAAGATGTGCCCTTTTGAAATTGTGTATGGTTACCTACCTCGTGCACCCATTGATTTGTTGCCTCTTCCATCTTCGGAGAAGGTTAATTCTGTTGCTAAACAACGTGCTGAATTGATCTTAAAAATGCATGAGTTAACTAAGGAAAACATTGCACATATGAATGTTGAATATAAACTTTCTGGAGATAAGGGAACAAGAATGGAGTTACAAGTGATGATTACAGGACTTTGAAGCCACCATAAGGAGTGCATGAAGCCTTGGATGAAATATACAAGATGACGCTTCATAAATTTCATCCAGAGGCTTTCTAGGTGCTGCATCACCTTATTATTGGGCCAGGCCCATGTAATTTTGAAATACTTGATTATAGGCTATTTTTGGAGTCCGTATGTGTGGGGACACAAGAGTTTGGGTTGGTTTCGGACTCCTCCCTCAAGGGCTACGAAATCCCCCCCTCTTCCTCCATATATACAGCCCTTAGGGCGTCGTTTAGACTTTGGGTTTTGTTTAGATTAAAAGTTCGCCATAGCTGCAACTTCTAGTACTTCGTTCGTGTTCAACGACCAGACAAAGGCGTCACAGAACCCCACCTTCATTAATAAAGGTTTCCTCTTATATTCGCAATATCCAGATTGCAATCTTAGTTTCTCGCTTGTTCTTCATTTGCTCGCAGGAAACAGACCCTCGTGGTCAGGTTGATCATGCTCCGGCGTGGTCAATAACCCCTCGGAAATTGGTTTACGATTGCTAAGGCACGACATCTCGCACGTTCGTAGTCGGGTTGTCAAGGTCGACTCCCACAGAAAACGATAGCCACTATCTCATCGAAACATTGAGACACCTTCGCCTCTATCAGGAGGCAAGCACAGGCGCGGAGTCCCAAGGAATCAAGCAAAGGTTTCCTTATCGGAGCAACAACACCAAGACCGCCAGGACGGCAAGATGGAGGTCATCGCGGAGCCCACCACAACATCACCACCAGAGCCTTTTGCAGGCGAAGACTACTTTTGTCAGGATAGCATATACTAGTTGTCCCCCTTTAAATTTGGCCGTTGTGGGATCCCTTCCCGCCTACATTTGGGAAGAGGACCAAGGACACTATAAATAGGACTTATCCACCACCATAGGGGAGGAGGATCATGGAGATCATCCTCTCACCCACCAGCTCATCGAGCTCAAGAACACCTCACCTCCTAAGGCTGTTCAACCACTATGCTAGTCCATCGTCAGCCCCTCAAGGCAATCCACCACAAAGCTGGAGTAGGGTATTACACCGCAAGGTGGCCCGAACCAGGATAAAGTACTGTGTCTCTTCTCCCTTGGGTTCGTCGAGCAAGCATGTGGAATCGTTGAGCAGGCAGGCTAGGAAGGGGAAGTTCTTTGAACACACCTGATACGTCTCCAATGTATCTATAATTTTTGATTGCTCCAGGCTATATTATCTACTACTTTGGACTATATTGGGCTTTATTTTCCACTTTTATATTATTTTTGGACTAACTGATTAACCCGAGGCCCAGCCCAGAATTGCTGTTTTTTGCCTATTTCAGTGTTTCGGATAAACAGAATATCAAATGGAGTCCAAATGGAATAAAATCTTAGGAAACGTGATTTTCTCACCGAACGTGATCCAGGAGACTTGGACCCTACTGCAAGGGATCAGACAGGCGGTCACGAGGGTGGGGGGCGCCCCCCTAGGGTGCGCCCCCTGCCTCGTAGGCCCCTCGGTGCTCCACCGACGTACTCCTTCCTCCTACATATACACACGTACCCCCAAACGATCAGAATAGGAGCCAAAAACCTAATTCCACCGCCGCAACTTTCTGTATCCATGAGATCCCATCTTGGGGCCTGTTCCGGAGCTCCGCCGGAAGAGGGTCGTCATCACGGAGGGCTTCTACATCATCATAGCCTCTCCGATGAAGTGTGAGTAGTTTACCTCAAACCTTTGGGTCCATAGTTAGTAGATAGATGGCTTCTTCTCTCTCTTTGAATCTCAATACAAAGTTCTCCCCCTCTCTCGTGGAGATCTATTCGATGTAATCTTCTTTTTGCGGTGTGTTTGTTGAGACCGATGAATTGTGGGTTTATGATCAAGTCTATCTATGAATAATATTTGAATCTTCTCTGAATTCTTTTATGCATGATTGGTTATCTTTGCAAGTCTCTTCGAACTATCCGTTTGGTTTGGCCAACTAGATTGGTAGTTCTTGCCATGGGAGAAGTGCTTAGCTTTGGGTTCAATCTTGCGATTTCCTTACCCAGTGACAGAAGGGGCAGCAAGGCACGTATTGTATTGTTGCCATCGAGGATAACAAGATGGGTTTTATTTCATATTGCATGAATTTATATCTCTACATCATGTCATCTTGCTTAAGGCGTTACTCTGTTTTTAACTTAATACTCTAGATGCATGCTGGATAAAGGACGATGAGTGGAGTAATAGTAGTAGATGCAGAATCGTTTTGGTCTACTTGTCACGGACATGATGCCTATATACATGATCATGCCTAGATATTCTCATAATTATGCACAATTCTATCAATTGCTCAACAGTAATTTGTTCACCCACCATAGAATACTTATGCTCTTGAGAGAAGCCACTAGTGAAACCTATGGCCCCCGGGTCTATTCTCCTCATATCAATCTCCATCACTTTTATATTGTTTTGCTATTTACTTTGCCTTTATTTTTTATTTTGCATCTTTATATAAAAAATACCAAAAATATTCTATCTATCATATCTCACTCTTGTAAGTGATCGTGAAGGGCTTGAAAACCCCTAATCGCGTTGGTTGCGAGTAGCTATCGCTTTGTGCAGGTATGAGGGACTTGAGCGTGGGCTCCTACTGGATTGATACCTTGTTTCTCAAAAACTATGGGAAATACTTACGCTACTCTGCTGCATCATCCCTTCCTCTTTGGGGAAAACCAACGCAAGCTCAAGACGTAGCAAGAAGGATTTCTGGTGCCGTTGCCGGGGAGTCTACGCAAAAAGTCAACATACCAAGTACCCATCACAATCCCTATCTCTCGCATTACATTATTTGCCATTCGCCTCTCATTTTCCTCTCCCCCCCCCAATTCACCCTTGCCGTTTTATTTGCCCTCTCTCTCTATCCTCCCTCTCTGTTTGCCTCTTTTGTCTGCTTGATTTTTGTTTGCTCGTGTGTTAGATTGCTTGTTTGTCGTGATGGCTCAAGATACTACCAAATTGTGTGACTTCACCAATACCAATAATAATGATTTCCTTAGCACTCCGATTACTCCTCTTACCGATGCTGAATCTTGTGAAATTAATACTGCTTTGTTGAATCTTGTTATGAAAGATCAATTTGCCGGCCTTCCTAGTGAAGATTCCGCTACTCATCTGAATAACTTCGTTGATTTATGTGATATGCAAAAGAAAAAAGATGTCAATAATGATGTCGTTAAACTGAACCTATTTCCTTCTTCGCTTAGAGATCGTGCTAAAGCTTGGTTTTCGTCTTTGCCTAAGAATAGTATTGATTCATGGAACAAGTGCAAAGATGATTTTATCTCTAAGTATTTTCCTCCCGCTAAGATCATCTCTCTTATAAACGATATTATGAACTTTAAACAACTTGATCATGAACATGTTGCACAAGCTTGGGAGAGAATGAAATTAATGATACGTAATTGCCCTACTCATGGTTTGAATTTGTGGATGATTATACAAAAATTTTATGCCGGATTGAACTTTGCTTCTAGAAATCTTTTAGATTCAGCCGCGGGAGGCACTTTTATGGAAATCACTTTAGGAGATGCTACTAAACTCCTAGATAATATTATGGTTAATTATTCTCATTGGCATACTGAAAGAACTTCTAATAAAAAAGTGCATGCGATAGAAGAAATTAATGTGTTGAGTGGAAAGATGGATGAACTTATGAAATTATTTGCTTCTAAGAGTGTTTCTTCTGATCCTAATGATATGCCTTTGTCTACTTTGATTGAGAATAACAATGAATCTGTGGATGTGAATTTTGTTGGTAGGAATATTTTTGGTAACAACGCTTATAGAGGGAATTTTAATCCTAGGCCATATCCTAGTAATCCTTCTAATAATTATGGGAATTCCTACAACAACTCTTATGGAAATTATAATAATATGCCCTCTGATTTTGAATCTAATATTAAAGAATTTATTTCTTCACAAAAGAATTTTAATGCTATGATTGAAGAAAAATTGTTAAGATTGATGATTTGGCTAGGAACATTGATAGAATTGCTCTTGGTGTTGATGCTTTGAAACTTAGATCTATTCCACCTAAGCATGATATTAATGAGTCCCTAAAAGACATGAGAATTTCGATTGATGAGTGTAAAGAAAGAACCGCTAGGATGCGTGCTTCCAAAGATGCCTTTATTAAAGCATGTTCTTCTAATTCTTATGAAAATCAAGATGAAGATCTAAAAGCTATTGATGTGTCTCCTATTAAATCTTTATTTTGCAATATGAATCTTGATGAAACTGAATATGATCTTCCTTTACCTAGAAGGCATTCTAAAAATTCGAAGTATTTAGATCTTAATGATGAAGTGGGATTGAAAGAAATAAAAATCTAGATGTTGCTAAACCCACTATATTGGATTTCAAGGAATTTAATTATGAAAATTGCTCTTTGATTGATTGTATTTCCTTGTTGCAATCCGTGCTAAATTCTCCACATGCTTATAGTCGAAATAAAGCCTTTACTGAACATATTGTTGATGCCTTGATGCAATCTTATGAAGAAAAACTTGAGTTGAAAGTTTCTATCCCTAGAAAACTCTATGATGAGTGGGTACCAAATATTAAAATTAAAATTAAAGATCATGAGTTTTATGCTTTGTGTGATTTGGGTGCTAGTGTCTCTACTATTCCCAAGACTTTGTGTGATTTACTAGATTTCCGTAATTTTGATGATTGCTCTATAAACTTGCATCTTGCAGATTACACTATTAAGAAACCTATGGGAAGAATTAATGATGTTCTTATTGTTTCAAATAGGAATTATGTGCCCGTAGATTTTATTGTTCTTGATATAGATTGCAATCCTTCTTGCCCTATTATTCTTGGTAGACCTTTCCTTAGAACGGTTGGTGCGATTATTGATATGAAGGAAGGGATTATTAGATTTAAATTTCCATTAAAAAGGGCATTGAACCCTTTCCAAGAAATAAAATAAAATTACCATATGAAACTATCATGAGAGACACTTATGTATTGCCTACCAAAGATGGCAATACCTAGATCTATTCTTGCTCGTTATGCCTAGCTAGGGGCGTTAAACGATAGCGCTTGTTGGGAGGCAACCCAATTTTATTTTTATTCCTTGCTATTTGCTACTGTTTGGTAATAAATAAATTATTTAGCCTCTGTTTAGGTTGTGTTTTTTGTGTTTAATTAGTGTTTGTGCCAATTAGAACCGTTGGGAAGACTTGGGGAAAGTCTTGTTGAACTTGCTGTAAAAAACAGAAACTTTAGCGCTCACGAGAACTGCTGTCATTTTTATTTCAAGAGTTCTATTTAGTTAATTATTTTTTCATATGATTAATAGATAAATTCCTCACGTCCAGAAATTTATTTTAGAATTTTTGGGGGTCCAGAGCTTGCGCTAGCTACAGATTACTACAGACTGTTCTGTTTTTGACAGATTCTGTTTTTCGTGTGTTGTTTGCTTATTTTGATGAATCTATGGCTAGTAAAATAGTTTATAATCCATATATAAGTTAGAATACAGTAGGTTTAACACCAATATAAATAAATAATGTGTTCATTACAGTACCTTGCAGTGGTCTTTTGTTTTCTTTCGCTAACGGAGCTCATGAGTTTTCTATCTTGAGTTTCGTGTTGTGAAGTTTTCAAGTTTTGGGTGAATTCTTTTGATGGATCATGGAACAAGGAGTGGCAAGTGCCTAAGCTTGGGGATGTCCATGGAACCCCCAAGATAATCCAAGGACACCAAAATGTTAAAGCTTGGGGATGCCCCAGAAGGCATCCCCTCTTCTCGTCCACTTCCGTCGGTAATTTACTTGGAGCTATATTTTTATTCACCAACATGATATGTGTTTTGCTTGGAGCGTCTTGTATTATTTGTGTATTTGTTTGCTAGTATACCACAATCATTCTTGATGTACACACCTTTTGAGAGAGCCATACAAGAATTAAAATTTGATAGAATACTCTATGTTCTTCACTTATATCCTTTGAGCTAGATAATTTTGCTCTATGTGCTTCACTTATATATTTTGAGCTAGATAATTTTGCTCTGTGTGCTTCACTTATATCTTTTGAACTAGATAATTTTTCTCTATGTGCTTCACTTAGATCTTTTAGAGCACGGTGGTGGATTCGTTTTAAAGAAACTATTGATCTCTCATGCTTCACTTAAATTAATTTGAGAGTCTCTTAATAGCATGGTAATTTGCCTAATAATAATATGTTTGGTATTCAAGATTTGTGAAACTTTCTTTTGAGTGTGTTGAATACTAAGAAAAGATTGAAGCATGATAATTGTTTTGAGATATGGAGGTGATAATATTAAAGTCATGCTAGTTGAGTAGTTGTGAATTTAAAGAATACTTGTGTTGAAGTTTGTGATTCCCGTAGCATGCACGTATGGTGAACCGTTATGTGATGAAGTCGGAGCATGATTTATTTATTGATTGTCTTCCTTATGAGTGGCGGTCGGGGACAAGCGATGGTCTTTTCCTACCAATATATCCCCCTAGGAGCATGCGCGTAGTACTTAGCTTTGATAACTTCTAGATTTTTGCAATAAGTATATGAGTTCTTTATGACTAATGTTGAGTCCATGGATTATATGCACTCTCACCCTTCCACCTTTGCTAGCCTCTCTAATACCGCGCACCTTTCGCCGGTATCATACACCTACCATATGCCTTCCTCAAAACAGCCACCATACCTACCTATTATGGCATTTCCATAGCCATCCCGAGAAATACTGCCATGCAACTTTCCACCATCTAGTTCATCATGACACATCCATCATTATCATATTGCTTAGCATGATCATGTAGTTGACATAGTATTTGTGGCAAAGCCACCATTCATAATTCTTCCATACTTGTCACTCTTGATTCATTGCATATCCCGGTACACCGCCGGAGGCATTCATATAGAGTCATACTTTGTTTTAGTATTGAGTTGTAATCATTGAGTTGTAAATAAATAGAAGTGTGATGATCATCATTTAATAGAGCATTGTCCCAATAAAAAAAGAGAAAGGCCAAAGAAAAAAAGGCCCAAAAAAATAATAAATAAAAAAGGGGCAATGCTACTATCCTTTTTCCACACTTGTGCTTCAAAGTAGCACCATGATATAGCGAGTCTCATATATTGTGCTTCAAAGTAGCACCATGTTCTTCATATAAACAGTCTCATATGTTGTCACTTCCATATACTAGTGGGAATTTTACGTTATAGAACTTGGCTTGTATATTCTAATGATGGGCTTCCTCAAATTGCCCTAGGTATTCGTGAGCAAGCAAGTTGGATGCACACCCACTAGTTTCTTTTGTTGAGCTTTCATACATTTATAGCTCTAGTGCATCCGTTGCATGGCACTCCCTACTCACTCACATTGATATCTATTGATGAGCATCTCCATAGCCCGTTGATACGCCTAGTTGATGTGAGACTATCTTCTCCCTTTTTGTCTTCTCCACAACCACCATTCTATTCCACATATAGTGCTATATCCATGGTTCACGCTCATGTATTGCGTGAAGATTGAAAAAGTTTTGAAAAAGTTAGAGTATGAAACAATTGCTTGGCTTGTCATAGGGGTTGTGCATGATTTAAATACTTTGTGTGGGGAAGATGGAGCATATCCAGACTATATGATTTTGTAGGGATAACTCTCTTTAGCCATGTTATTTTGAGAAGACATAATTGCTTTGTTAGTATGCTTGAAGTATTATTATTTTCTATGTCAATATAAACTTTTGTCTTGAATCTTTCTAATCTGAATATTCATACCACAATTAAGAAGATTTGCATTGAAATTATGCCAAGTAACACTCCGCATCAAAAATTCTCTTTTTACCATTTACCTACTCGAGGACGAGCAGGAACTAAGCTTGGGAATGCCTGATACGTCTCCAACATATCTATAATTTTTGATTGCTCCATGCTATATTATCTACTGTTTTGGACTATATTGGGCTTTATTTTCCAATTTTATATTATTTTTGGGACTAACCTATTAATCGGAGGCCCAACCCAGAATTGTTGTTTTTTGCCTATTTCAGTGTTTCAGATAAACAGAATATCAAACGGAGTCCAAAAGGAATAAAATCTTCGGAAATGTGATTTTCTCACCGAACGTGATCCAGGAGACTTGGACCCTACTGCAAGGTATCAAAGAGGCGGTCACGAGGGTGGGGGGCGCCCCCCCCCCCCAGGGCGCGCCCCCTGCCTCGTGGGCCCCTCGGTGCTCCACCGACGTACTCCTTCCTCCTACATATACACACGTACCCCCAAACGATCAGAACAGGAGCCAAAAACCTAATGCCACCGCCGTAACTTTCTGTATCCACGAGATCCCATCTTGGGGCCTGTTTTGGAGCTCCGCCGGAAGAGGGCCGTCATCACGGAGGGCTTCTACATCATCACAGCCTCTCCAATGAAGTGTGAGTAGTTTACCTCAGACCTTCGGGTCCATAGTTAGTAGCTAGATGGCTTCTTCTCCCTCTTTGAATCTCAATACAAAGTTCTCCCCCTCTCTCATGGAGATCTATTCGATGTAATCTTCTTTTTGCGGTGTGTTTGTTGAGACTGATGAATTGTGGGTTTATGATCAAGTCTATCTATGAATAATATTTGAATCTTCTCTGAATTCTTTTATGCATGATTGGTTATCTTTAAAAGTCTCTTCGAATTATCCATTTGGTTTGGCCAACTAGATTGGCAGTTCTTGCAATGGGAGAAGTGCTTAGCTTTGGGTTCAATCTTGCGGTGTCCTTACCCAGTGACAGAAGGGACAGCAAGGCATGTATTGTATTGTTGCCATCGAGGATAATAAGATGGGGTTTATTTCATATTGCATGAATTTATCTCTCTACATCATGTCATCTTGCTTAAGGCGTTACTCTGTTTTTAACTTAATACTCTAGATGCATGCTAGATAGCGGTTGATGAGTGGAGTAATAGTAGTAGATGCAGAATCCTTTCGGTCTACTTGTCACGGACGTGATGCCTATATACATGATCATACCTAGATATTCTCATAATTATGCACAATTCTAACAATTTCTCAACAGTAATTTGTTCACCCACCGTAGAATACTTATGCTCTTGAGAGAAGCCACTAGTGAAACCTATGGCCCCCGGGTCTATTCTCCTCATATCAATCTCCATCACTTTTATATTGTTTTGCTATTTACTTTGCCTTTACTTTTTATTTTGCATCTTTATATCAAAAATACCAAAAATATTCTATCTATCGGATCTCACTCTCGTAAGTGACCGTGAAGGGCTTGACAACCCCTAATCGCGTTGGTTGCGAGTAGCTATCGCTTTGTGCAGGTACGAGGGACTTGAGTGTGGGCTCCTACTGGATTGATACCTTGGTTCTCAAAAACTGAGGGAAATACTTACGCTACTCTGTTGCATCATCCCTTCCTCTTCGGGGAAAACCAACGCAAGCTAAGACGTAGCAGCACCCCAGTGTTCGAACCTCTCAAGGGTCTACATAACCCTGAATCCAACAATGATCACTCAACAATGTATCAAGGAAATAGCACAATTGGTACCGGATCTTGTCAATTCTCACACCTACACAAATATGGCTTATGGAGTAGCTTGGTGAGGATAGTGGCACAAAAAATTGATGCAAAATGTTAGAAAGAGTCAATAATGTTGAAAGAGATTCACAAATTCGCTAGTGAAACAAGTAGACCAATAGCAATGAATGGCACACGGGAACACACACGCGGATAGATAAATGGGGTCGTGCAACCAAGGAATGAGCACAAAATGTGGAATCCACAGAAAATGCTCATGTTGCACAACTCAAGAGAGACGCTAGCACGATTGCTCAATAAGAGGATATGACACTTGTGCACAACCTATAAGATGCAAAATGGGTAAATTTCTATCCCAAGTATGCTATGTATGTATGGTTCCCGATGTTCCTCTCAAGAAGATCCAAGATGATCGGATATGAAAATCTTATATGCAATGTGCTATATGTTGGGGAACGCAGTATTTCAAAAAAATTACCTACGATCATGCAAGATCTATCTAGGAGAGCATAGCAACGAGAGGGGAGAGTGTGTCTACGTACCCTCGTAGACCGAAAGCGGAAGCATTTAGTAACGCGGTTGATGTAGTCAAACGTCTTCGCGATCCAACCGATCAAGTACCAAACGCACGACACATCCGCAATCAGCACACGTTCAGCTCAATAACGTCCCTCGAACTCTTGATCCAGTTGAGGCCGAGGGAGAGTTCCTTCAGCACGACAACATGATGACGGTGATGATGAAGTTACCGAAGCAGGGCTTCGCCTAAGCACTACAACGATATGACTGAGGTGTGTAAGTGTGGAGGGGGGCACCGCACACGGCTAAAAGAACAACTTGTGTGTCTATGGGGTGCCCCCTAGCCACGTATATAAAGGAGGGGAGGGAAGAGGTGGCCGGCCCAAGGAGGGCGCGCTAGGTGTGGGGAGTCCTACTAGGACTCCCCAGTCCAAGTAGGATTCCCCTCCTCTTTCCTATTCCTAGTAGGAGAAGGATGGAATGAGGAGGAGGAGGAGGAGGAGAGAAGGAAAGGCAGACTGCCCCCCCTAACCCTAGTCCAATTCGGTTTGGGCTAGGGGGCATGCGCCACTCTTTGGCCGGCCTCCTCTCTTCCACCACTACGCCCATGAGGCCCAATAACTTCCCGGGGGGTCCGGTAACCCCTGGTACTCCGAAACTCATCTGAAACGACCCGAACCATTCTAGTGTCCGAATGTAACCTTCAATATATGAATCTTTATGTCTCGACCATTTCGAGACTCCTCGTCTTGTCTGTGATCTCATCTGGGACTCCGAACAAACTTCGGTTCATCAAAACACGAAACTCATAATACAATCATCATCGAACGTTAAGCATGCGGACCCTACGGGTTCGAGAACTATGTAGACATGACCGAGACACATCTCCGGTCAATAACCAATAGCAGAACCTGGATGCTCATATTGGCTCCTACATATTCTACGAAGATCTTTAGCAGTCAAACCGCATAACAACATGCGTTGTTCCCTTTGTCATCGGTATGTTACTTGCCCGAGATTCGATCGTCGGTATCATCATACCTAGTTCAATCTCGTCACCGGCAAGTCTCTTTACTCGTTTTGTAATGCATCATCCCGCGACTAACTCATTAGTCACATTGCTTGCAAGGCTCATAGTGATGTGCATTACCGAGAGAGCCCACAGATACCTCTCCGATACACGGAGTGAAAAATCCTAATCTCATTCTATGCCAACTCAACAAACACCATCGGAGACACCTGTAGAGCATCTTTATAATCACCCAGTTATATTGTGACATTTGATAGCACACAATGTGTTCCTCCGGTTTTCAGGAGTTGCATAATCTCATAGTCCGAGGAACATGTATAAGTCATGAAGAAAGCAATAGCAGAAAAACAAAACGATCATTATGCTAAGCTAACTAATGGGTCTTGTCCATCACATCATTCTCTAATGATGTAATCCCGTTCATCAAATGACAACACATGTCTATGGCTAGGAAACTTAACCATCTTTGATTAACAAGCTAGTCAAGTAGAGGCATACTAGGGACACTCTGTTTGTCTATGTATTCACACATGTACTAAGTTATCGGTTAATACAATTCTAGCATGAATAATAAACATTTATCATGATATAAGGAAATATGATCAGCTGCAGCCCACCAAGCCTTTTCTCAGGAGTGACCGACGGCTCCACCACCTCGACAGGGCAGATCCGCCTCCCTGTCACCTTCGGCCAACGCGACAACTACCGCATGGAGCTCATCGACTTCGACGTCGCCCACATCTGCCTTCCGTACAATGCCATCCTAGGGTATGCAGCCCTGGCCAAGTTCATGGTAGTGACTCACCATGGTTACAATGTCCTCAAGATGCTTGGGAACCGTGATATCTGTTGGGGAACGTAGCAGAAATTCAAAATTTTCTACGTAACACCAAGATCAATCTATGGAGTCATCTAGCAACGAGGGACGAGTGGATCTACATACCCTTGTAGATCGCGCGCGGAAGCGTTCAAGAGAACGGGGTTGATGGAGTCGTACTCGTCGTGATCCAAATCACCGATGATCCTAGCGCCAAACGGACGGCACCTCCGCGTTCAACACACGTACGGAGCAGTGACGTCTCCTCCTTCTTGATCCAGCAAGGGGGAAGGAGAGGTTGATGGAGATCCAGCAGCACGATGGCGTGGTGGTGAAAGTAGCGGGATTCCAACAGGGCTTCGCCAAGCGCTGCGGGAGGAAGGAGATGTGTCATGGGAGGGAGAGGGAGGCGCCAGGGCTTAGGTGTTGCTGCCCTCCCTTCCCCCCACTATATATAGGGCCAAGGGAGAGGGGGGCGCGGCCTTGGCCCTTCCTCCAAGGAAGGGTGCGGCCAGGGAGGAGTCCATCCTCCCCAAGGCACCTAGGAGGTGCCTTCCCCCTTTAGGACTCTTCCTTTCCCTCTTCTCTTGGCGCATGGGCCTCTTGGGGCTGGTTCCCTTGGCCCATATAGGCCAAGGCGCACCCCCTACAGCCCATGTGGCCCCCAGGGGCAGGTGGCCCCACCCGGTGGACCCCCGGGACCCTTCTGGTGGTCCCGGTACAATACCGGTGACCCCGAAACTTGTCCCGATAGCCGAAATAGCACTTCCTATATATAATTCTTTACCTCCGGACCATTTCGGAACTCGTCGTGACGTCCGGGATCTCATCCGGGACTCCGAACAACTTTCGGGTTACCGCATACTAATATCTCTATAACCCTAACGTCACCGAACCTTAAGTGTGTAGACCCTACGGGTTCGGGAGACATGCAGACATGACCGAGATGACTCTCCGGTCAATAACCAACAACGGGATCTGGATACCCATGTTGGCTCCCATATGTTCCACGATGATCTCATCGGATGAACCACGATGTCAAGGACTTAATCAATCCCGTATACAATTCCCTTTGTCTAGCGGTACGATACTTGCCCGAGATTCGATCGTCGGTATCCCGATACCTTGTTCAATCTTGTTACCGGCAAGTCTCTTTACTCGTTCCGTAACACATCATCCCGTGATCAACTCCTTGATCACATTGTGCACATTATGATGATGTCCTACCGAGTGGGCCCAGAGATACCTCTCCGTCACACGGAGTGACAAATCCCAGTCTCGATTCATGCCAACCCAACAGACACTTTCGGAGATACCTGTAGTGTACCTTTATAGCCACCCAGTTACGTTGTGATGTTTGGCACACCCAAAGCACTCCTACGGTATCCGGGAGTTGCACAATCTCATGGTCTAAGGAAATGATACTTGACATTAGAAAAGCTTTAGCATACGAACTACATGATCTTGTGCTAGGCTTAGGATTGGGTCTTGTCCATCACATCATTCTCCTAATGATGTGATCCCGTTATCAATGACATCCAATGTCCATGGTCAGGAAACCGTAACCATCTATTGATCAACGAGCTAGTCAACTAGAGGCTTACTAGGGACATGGTGTTGTCTATGTATCCACACATGTATATGAGTTTCCTATCAATACAATTCTAGCATGGATAATAAACGATTATCATGAACAAGGAAATATAATAATAACTAATTTATTATTGCCTCTAGGGCATATTTCCAACAGTCTCCCACTTGCACTAGAGTCAATAATCCAGTTCACATCGATATGTGATTAACACTCAAGGTCACATCCCCATGTGACTAACACCCAAAGAGTTTACTAGAGTCAACAATCTAGTTCACATTATCATGTGATTAACACTCGATGAGTTCTGGGTTTGATCATGTTATGCTTGTGAGAGATGTTATAGTCAACGGGTCTGAATCTTTCAGATCCGTATGTACTTCGCAAATCTCTATGTCATCTTGTAGATGCAGCTACTATGCTATATTTGGAGCCATTTCAAATAATTGTTCTACTTGGAGCTATTCTAAATTGTTGCTCCATTATACGTATCCGGTATCTCTACTCAGAGCTATACGGATAGGTGTGAAGCTTGCATCGACATAACTCTTTACGTCGAACTCTTTTACCACCTCCATAATCGAGAAAATTCCTTAGTCCACTAGTTACTAAGGATAACTTTGACCGCTGTCCTGTGATCCATTCTTGGATCACTCTTGTACCCCTTGACTGACTCATGGCAAGGCACACTTCAGGTGTGGTACACATCATAGCATACTGTAGAGCCTACGTCTTAAGCATAGGGGATGACCTTCGTCCTTTCTCTCTATCAATGACATCCAATGTCCATGGTCAGGAAACCGTAACCATCTATTGATCAACGAGCTAGTCAACTAGAGGCTTACTAGGGACATGGTGTTGTCTATGTATCCACACATGTATATGAGTTTCCTATCAATACAATTCTAGCATGGATAATAAACGATTATCATGAACAAGGAAATATAATAATAACTAATTTATTATTGCCTCTAGGGCATATTTCCAACAATATCATCATGGTAGCCTGCGAGGAGAAGGATGCGGTGTGCTCTCTCGAGCGCGCCTACCAGGCCGCAACGATCGAGGACCCAACCAACGAGGGGACCATCCACCCTCCTGAGGCTGCCCCCAAGAAGAACAAGAAGCCGCTCCGCCAAGAGACTCAGGAGCGCGGTGTCTCCAGGACACCACCTCAGGACCTGCACCCACGGAAGGGGTGCCTCCCTCTCACGCATAGGAAGGCGCGCATAGTGCCCTCCTTAGGCTGGGCTCGGGGGCTCTCTTCTGGAGGGCCTCTAACTTAGCCAATGTCACGAGGGAGGTGCTCAGGCACCACGTGGAGGTGTGCTATATCACACGCTTCCCTCGCAAGGGCACAAGGCACAGAGTGCCGGGTGCTCAGGAGTTCATCACCAAGGCGACCGAGGAGCTTCAAGAGGCAAGAGCCATCTGCGGCGACCACCGCCCACCACCTGGCGCGGCTCCTTTTCCTGGTGAGGACAACGAGATGCGCGTCTGCATCAACATTTCGGGGCTCAACAGGGCCGCATCCCAGGAGCGCTTCTGGCCATCGCACATTGGTAGGTGTGAGGGGCCCCCTCATAGCTACGTCCACGTGCCTTTTGGCCTGCCGAGCGCGGTTTACCTTCCGGTGTCGCCTGTGAAGCATCGTGGCGGCTTAGGAGGCTAGGCACCACGCGGTCTTGGCGGAGATGGCGACGGTTCTTCACAAGCCTCCCGAGGTCCAGGACCCAGGCGGCTCGTGAGGAGCGACCTCTTCAGCACGCATCTCCGGCTACTCCAACATCTCTTCAGCAACGGAGCCAGGTGACATTTTCCAGTTTATTCAGTTGGGGGCGCCCCACGGGCTGCATAATCCCTAGATCGCGTGGGCCTGTCCCTGCAACATGTATCTTTCTTGCATCTTCAATTCGCTTTGTTGGGGGTGCCCCTCGGGCTGCATCATCCCCAGGCCGCGTGGGTCTGTCCCTGTGGCATGTGCCGTTTTGCATCTGTCAAACTAGCGTTATCTCCTTCCATGAGACGATTTATGTTATCACCTGCTTGCTTGTTGCCCTTCCCCGTTTCCCGCGTTACTAAATAGCCTCCTGCTCATCCTGCAACGGGGGCTACACATGCTGGCACGGCGCTTGTGCTCGGGTCCGTCCCTGCAACGCTAACAAACCTGAGAGATCGAGCTCTAGCTCGTGGCCTGCTCCGCGCACGTCACCTCACCAGATCCTCAGTGTCGTCATCTTCTTGTGGAAAGATCAGCGGCCGGACAGCAAATGCGATTATGAATTATATTACCCTCTCGCACTAACCCGCAGGAATCTCCAGAGCTTAACTACAGGCGGCCCCGTCGGCCGCCCCTTTTTACACGATTCGCTTGCGCGTTATAGGGGGGCTCCTGAGCATCGCGACTCAGGTGCTCCTACTGACTCTCCAACCATCACCCCCTGGCCTTGACCACGGCATCACGACCTGGCATACCAATGGCGGCTGAGTCTCGCTCGAGGGTCGGGATCCGAGGATGCAGAGCAATTAGATGAGCAAGGAAAGGGGAGGCCAGCGCAAGCCCTACCTAGTAGCACCACCGCTAAAGTGAAAATCGGGTGTCGCACATGGAACCACCTCAGGCTTGCCAAAAGATAAGTCACCCGTCCATGACGGCGTGAATCTCTCCGTCCATAGTTCTCCACTCTCATAAACTCGCTCCAGCAACGCTACTTCCCCTTTCGGCCTCCAGGGAGCTACTTGCACGCCAAAGGGGACCTCTTGAGCGTCGCGCCTCAGGAGTTCTTACCGGACCTCAAGCCGCTCACCTCCTGGCCTTGACCATGACATCGCGACCTGGCATACCAGCGACGGCTGAAGCCTGCCTGGGAACTAGGACCTACCGGCTTAGAGCGCTAAGCTACCGCGAGAACAAAAAGGGGGAGCAATGCCGAAGCGGGACACACAGCCACAACCATTTACTCGGATTAATAAACTTCAGAGCAAAAGCATTACAAGGTTTTTTACATGCCCCCACGGGGTTCGCCTTGATTCCTCGAAGGGAACAAAAGAAAAAAACTTCAAGGAGCCCTAGCTACGGGCAACACCATCCACACCATCATCAACAGTGGGCCATGCGAGGCCGGCGCCAACCCCATCCAGATCATCTTCGACGTTGAGCGGTTGTTGTTGCCGCGCTCCGGGGCACAATGAGTGCTCGGAGGCACGTAGCTGTCATTGCTCGACTCCAGAGACTCGCTGGGCTCGGGAAAGTCGTTGGACTCCCAGGAGTCGTCGCTGCTTCTAGGGGAGCTGGCGGCAGGACCGGAAGCAGGCTCAGCGCCCGCTGCCGCGTCATGCTGGCGGCTACCCCAGGGCAGCACTCCAGATGGCAGCCTTCCTTATCGAAGACCTTGAAGAACAGCGTGGAAGTGCCATCGTACTCGAAGTGGATGGTGAGGGGCCCGTCCGCGCGGCAAGCACGGGCAACCGCTGATGTCTACTACACAACCTTCTTCTTGTAGACGTTGTTGGGCCTCCAAGTGCAGAGGTATGTAGGACAGTAGCAAATTTCCCTCAAGTGGATGACCTAAGGTTTATCAATCTGTGGGAGGCGTAGGATGAAGATGGTCTCTCTCAAACAACCCTGCAACCAAATAGCAAAGAGTCTCTTGTGTCCCCAACACACCCAATACAATGGTAAATTGTATAGGTGCACTAGTTCGACGAAGAGATGGTGATACCAGTCCAATATGGATGGTAGATATAGGTTTTTGTAATCTGAAAATGTAAAAACAGCAAGGTAACTAATGATAAAACTGAGCACAAATGGTATTGCAATGCTTCGAAAGAAGGCCTGGGGTTCATACTTTCACTAGTGCAAGTTCTCTCAACAATAATAACATAATTGGATCATATAAAAATCCCTCAACATGCTACAAAGAGTCGCTCCAAAGTCACTAATAGCGGAGAACAAACGAAGATATTATTGTAGGGTACAAAACCACCTCAAAGTTATTCTTTCCGATCAATCCATTGGGATATTCCTATAAGTGTCACAAACAGCCCTATAGTTCGTAGTAAAATAACACCTTAAGACACAAATCAACCAAAACCCTAATGTCACCTAGACACTCCAATGTCACCTCAAGTATCAGTGGGTATGATTATACGATATGCATCACACAATCTCAGATTCATCTATTCAACCAACACAAAGAACTTCAAAGAGTGCCCCCAAGTTTCTACCGGAGAGTCAAGACGAAAACGTGTGCCAACCCCTATGCATAGATTCCCAAGGTCATGGAACCCGTAAGTTGATCACCAAAACATACATCAAGTGAATCAATAGAATACCCCATTGTCATCACGGGTATCCCACGCAAGACATACATCAAGTGTTCTCAAATCCTTAAAGAGTCAATCCGATAAGATAACTTCAAAGGGAAAACTCAATCCATTACAAGAGATAGAGGGGGAGAAACATCATAAGATCCAAATATAATAGCAAAGCTCGCGATACATCAAGATCGTGCCATATCAAGAACATGGGAGAGAGAGAGAGAGAGAGATCAAACACATAGATACTGGTACATACCCTTAGCCCCGAGGGTGAACTAGTCCCTCCTCGTCATGGAGAGCACCGGGATGATGAACATGGCCACCGGTGATGATCCCCCCCTCTGGTAGGGTGCCGGAACAGGGTCCCAATTGGTTTTTGGTGGTTATAGAGGCTTGCAGTGGCTGAACTCCCAATCTAGGTTTCTTTTCGGGGGTTTCTATATTTATAGGAATTTTTGGTGTCGGTCTCACGTCAGGGGGGTCTCTGAGTCATCCACGAGACAGGGGCGCGCCCAGGGGGGTAGGGCGCACGCTCCACCCTTGTGGATGGCTCGCGACTCTTCTGGCCCAACTATTTTACTCCGGGGGCTTCTTTTGGTCCATCAAAAATCATCAAAAATTGGCACGTCAATTGGACTCCGTTTGGTATTCCTTTTCTATAAAACTCAAAAACAAGGAAAAAACAGAAACTGGCAATGGGCTCTAGGTTAATAGCATATAAATGCATATAAAACATCCAAGATGGATAATATAATAGCATGGAACAATAAAAAATTATAGATACGTTGGAGACGTATCAATCATCCCCAAGCTTAATTCCTGCTCGTCCTCGAGCAGGTAAATGATAAAAAGATAATTTTTGATCTGGAATGCTACCTAGCATAATCTTGATGACAAGCCAACCCCGATGACAAGCCAAGCAATCGTTTTGTACTTTTGATGTTCCCAAACCTTTTCAACTATCACGCAATACATGAGCGTGAGCCATGGACATAGCACTATAGGTGGAATAGACGGTGCTTGTGGAGAAGACAAAAAGGAGATAGTCTCACATCAACTAGGCGTATCAACGGGCTATGGAGATGACCATCAATAGATATCAATGTGAGTGAGTAGGGATTGCCATGCAACAGATGCACTAGAGCTATAAGTGTATGAAAGCTCAAAATGAAACTAAGTGGGTGTGTATCCAACTTGCTTGCTCTCGAAGACCTAGGGCAATTGGAGGAAGCCCATCGTTGGTATATATGAGCCAAGTTCTATATTGAAAAATTCCCACTAGTATATGAAAGTGACAACATAGGAGACTCTCTATCATGAAGATCATGGTGCTACTTTGAAGCACAAGTGTGGTAAAAGGATAGTAGCATTGCCCCTTCTCTCTTTTTCTCTCATTTTTTATTTTTTGGGGACTTCTCTTTTTTGTTGGATTTTCTCCTTTTTTATTTTCTCACATGGGACAATGCTCTAATAATGAAGATCATCACACTTTTATTTAGTTACAACTCAAGAATTACAACTCGGTACTTAGAACAATATATGACTCTATATGAATGCCTCCGGAGGTGTACCGGGATGTGCAATGAACCAAGAGTGACATGTATTAAATAATTATGATCGGTGGCTTTGCCAGAAATACGATGTCAACTATATGATCATGAAAAGCAATATGACAATGATGAAGCGTGTCATAATAAACGAAAGGTGGAAAGTTGCATGGCAATATATCTCGGAATGGCTATGGAGATGCCATAATAGGTAGGTATGGTGGCTGTTTTGAGGAAGGTATATGGTGGGTTTATGGTACCGACGAACGTTGCGCGGTACTAGAGAGGCTAGCAATGGTGGAAGGATGAGAGTGCGTATAATCCATGGACTCAACATTAGTCATAAAGTACTCACATACGTATTGCAAAAATCTATTAGTTATTGAAAGAAGTACTACGCGCATGCCCCTAGGGGGATAGATTGGTAGGAAGACCATCACTCGTCCCCGACCGCCACTCGTAAGACAATCAAAAAATATATCATGCTCCAACTTCGTTACATAACGGTTCACCATACGTGCATGCTACGGGACTCATCAACCTTAACACAAGTATTTCTCAAATTCATAATTACTCACTAGCATGACTCTAATATCACCATCTTCATATCTCAAAACAATCATAAAGAATCAAACTTTTCATAGTATTCAATGCATTATATCCCTCTTGGATGCCCATCATATTAGGACTAAATTTATAACCAAAGCAAACTACCATAGTATTTAGAGAATCCCAAAATGATATAAGTGAAGCATGAGAGTTCAACAATTTCTTCAAAATAAAAGTACCGCCATGCTCTAAAAAGATATAAGTGAAGCACTAGAGCAAACGACAAACTACTCCAAAAGATATAAGTGAAGCATAATGAGTAGTTGAATAATTATGTAACTATGTGAAGACTCCTTCCCATAAATTAAATTTCGGATCTTAAGTAATTTACTCGAACAACAAGCAAAACAAAATAAAATTACATTCCAAGGATAGCACATATCATGTGAAGAAGCAAAAACTTAGGGTCAACCGAGGCTAACCGATAATTGTTGATGAAGAAAGGTGGGATGCCTACCAGGGCATCCCCAAGCTTAGATGCTTGAGACTTCTTGAAATATTAATTAGGGATGCCTTGGAATCCCCAAACTTGAGCTTTCGTGTCTCCTTAATTCCTCTCATATCATAGTTTCCTGGAATCTCAAAAGCTTCATGCACACAAAACTCAACAAGAACTCATGAGATAAGTTAGTATAAATCAACGCAAAACCTTATCATTATCTACTGTAGAAAATCACAAATTATAATTTGACATTGCATACTAAATGCATCTGCATATTTAATACTCCTATCATCAAATAGAATCATTAAGCAAGCAAACATATGCAAACAATGCAAACATAACAGCAATCTGTCTAAACAGGATAGTCTATAAAGAATGCAAAAAGAATCATACTTCTTTGACTCCAAAAATTATGAAAAATTACCACACTTTAGATAATTTGTTGTTACTCATTGTGTAAAAATTTCAAGATTTTATCATGTTCCTACTATTCACAAATATTCAAAACATAATGGAAAACTTTTTGTTTTTAAAACAGCAACATATGGACTTGCAAAATAAGCATGGTAAAGGCTATACTTGACCTTTTTATTGATGTAAAAGACGCAAAATATTACTCTAAATAACAGCAAGCAAATCCTAATAAAAGAAAATGACGCTCCAAGCAAAACACATATCATGTGGTGAATAAAAACATAGCCCCAAGTAAAGTTACCGATGAACGGAGATGAAAGAGAGGATGCCATCCGGGCATCCCCAAGCTTAGGCTCTTGGTTGTCCTTTAATATTACCTTGGGGTGCCAAGCTTAGGCTCTTGCCACTCCTTATTCCCTAGTCCATCGAATCTTTACCCAAAACTTGAAAACCTCACAACACAAAACTTAACAGAAAACTCGTAAGCTCCGTTAGTATAAGAAAGCAAATCACCACTTAGGGACTGTCAAGACAAGATTCATATTTTTTCTCACATTATTCCTACTTTACCCTATCATTTCTACAATTTATATTAAGCAATATAAGCTATAAGAACTAGAAAATAAGCAAATTACGCATCGAAAACAAAATTTGTCAAAAACAGGACAGTCTGTAGTAATCTGCAACTCCAGAATACTTCTATAACTCCAAAAATTCTGAGGAATTAGGAAGTTGTAACATCCCAACTTTTCAATTTGGAATGTTATACATAGATCATCATTGCATATCATATTTTATTTGCATTTTGGCTTGATCCTACAAATCATACGGAACTCAAGGACCCATGGAGAGAGTTGGGGATTTCGTTATTTTCATATTTGGGGTTTTCTCAAATTTTGAAAATAGGATTATTTGATTTAATTATTTTATCTTCAATGATTCCAATTATAAAAAAATAGGTGAGAGGGAATAAAATGACTTTCCCAAATTAAAGGAATATTGAGGATTTAATAAAAAAATCAAATAAGATTTTATTTTGGAGTTTTTCGCTGTTTTATTTGAATTTAGGAAAAATGTGCGTTTTTCAAAATTGCATTTAGGCCCCAAAGAAATGTTCACCTTGTCCGGCTTGATTTTAGAAGTCGGGGAAATTTTATTTCGGTATTTTTGGAGTCCGTTTAGTGTTTCTTTTATTTGTTTTTCTGCGTGAAACTATTTAAAAAACAAACCGACCTAGCCAGGCCGTACCGGACCCGGACTCTAGCCGGCCGGCCTTTATAAGCCGGGGGAGCCCAGCCCGAGCCACCCAGTCCCTCCCTAACCCAAGCCGCCGCCGCCCCGAGCCGCCGCCGCTGCCCGCTACATCCGTCGCCGCTCATGCCGCGCGCAGCCGCTGACCGCCGCCGCCCCGCCGGAGTTCGCCGCCGCCGGAGGTAGCCGCCACCGGTCTTCATCGGTTAACCTCCCGGTTTTTTTATAAAAATTGTGGTCTTCTTTTTTTAGATCGGTTTATTTTTTTCCCCGGTTTAGTTTATTTAGCGGACGTTCATCCGTATGTTCATTTTAACGAACGATTTTCGTCATTTAGCCGCAGACAGCGAATGTTCGTTCGTTAGCCCGTTCGTCGTTTTTTCTTTTTCTCGGATTTTCCGCGATTATTTCTGATCGTGATTTCTCATCCGATTTTCGTTTTAGTTTAACTTTTCGCTCGTTTATCGGAATCAAGCGATTCAAGCGCCTAGAGTTTCGTCTCGAAACCCTCTTTCCGTTTAAACAACTCAAACAAGTTTTTTCTTCTGTAAAATTTGACTTAGATCCAGAGTAGTAAAAGAAGCTTGTTTCTTTCGATGTTTGACCTTCGTTGCTGCGTTTGATTTGATTCTTTTTGCAAACCGGAGTTCTTAAGTTGAACTTTCTGGTTAGATCTCTTATTTGTGTTTTACCTGTGCATTAGATGAGTGCTTATTGCGTGCTTGTTTGTTTTGCGATAGAGTACCCAGAGTGCGCCGCTTGCTACTTCGAATCTCTAGGTTTCACGGATCATCAGCAAGGCAAGTAACACTTTCATCATACCTCTTACTACCCAGTTTTATTGCATTAGATCAATCCTCAAACATTGCATGATTATGATCTAATTAAATTGTGGGTTTTCGGAAAATAGATGAGGTAGTACCTATTACCTATTTATTATCAAACCCTTGGGAGTTACTTCTATGTTTGCTTATATTGCCATGCTATGCTAGTAGACGTGGATTGGGTGAGTGTGTCCATGAAAGATGTGAGATTGTTAATTAATGGTTTATTTAAGGTGGCAACTTTAATACACATCTGGGTGGATTGAGGCACCTGGGTATTCCAGCGATTGCCTGTTTTCTTTATGGACCGCCACCCAGGCTGAAAGGGATCATGAGATTATTTCATACTAGAAACTTCCGTGTGCAGCCACAAGCTACTATGGGCTCTAGCATAGTTGATTAAGTCGCGTGAACTCTTACAGTGGGAGACTAGTAGATGTAGGGGAAACACTACTAGGAAAAGGGCTATAGATGGAAATGACACTAATGGCGCACCAGACATGTGGTGCGCCATTAGTATATACTAATGGCGCACCACCTTCTGATGCGCCATTAGTGTTGAAACTACTAATGGCGCACCCTGCCTACGGTGCGCCATTAGTACCACCAAATTTTTTTTCAACTAGTGCGCCTGTCCAAACATACTAATGGCGCACCGTGGGTGTGGTGCGCCATTACTAGTTAAACTAGTAATGGCGCACCATGCCACGGTGCGCCATTAGTAACCTTGGCCACCACTTCCACCGAATGCACCCCCCCCCCCCGTGGATCGCCTTTTCAGTTTTAAAAAAAATAAAACAAATGATAAAAATGTCAAAAAAATAAAAGAAAATAAGTTTCCCATGTGATATGTGGCCTAGTTGTTGGCAGCCTTTGCAAATATGAATTTTGACTTCATTTGCCAAATCTCGCGAGAATTTGTAAAAATGGGCATAACTTTTGCATACTAACTCGGATGAAAAAGTTTTTTATATGAAAAATCATCTACTCGAAAAGTTACATCCAAATTTAACCGGGGGAACCCCGTTAAACATTTCCAAAATCCTCAAAAACCTAACAGAAAAAAAGATACGGGGCTTTTAAGATCTAGAGAGGCAAAAAAATCAAAAAAATTCAAACTTACTAATGGCGCACCTGACCATGGTGCGCCATTAGTATCTTCCCGCCTTCAAAATTCAAAATAAATAAAAAAAATAAAAAAAATTACTAATGGCGCACCTGTCCGTGGTGCGCCATTAGTATCTTCCCGCCTTCAAAATTCAAAATAAATCAAAAAAATAAAAAAAATTACTAATGGCGCACCAGCCCGTGGTGCGCCATTAGTATCTTCCCGCCTTCAAAATTCAAAATAAATCAAAAAAATAAAAAAAATTACTAATGGCGCACCTGCCCGCGGTGCGCCATTAGTATGTCGTATATATGGCTGGTCCTCTCCTCCTCTCTTCATTTCATCTTCCCTTCTCTCCTCCACCATACTTCTCCTCTCCGGTGACCTCCTCCTCCTCTCCGGCGACCTCCTCCTCCCTCCTCCCTCCTCCCTCCTCCCTCCTCCCCTCCCCTCCCCTCCCCTCCCCTCATGGTTTCTTCTCCCTCCTCTCCGGCGACCTCCTCCTCCCTCCTCCCTCCTCCCTCCACCCCTCCCCTCCCCTCCCCTCCCCTCCCCTCATGGTTTCTTCTCCCTCCTCTCCGGTGAGCTCCTCCTCCCTCCTCTCCCTCCTCCCTCCTCTCCGGTGAGCTCCTCCTCCCTCCTCTCCCTCCTCCCTCCTCTCCGGTGAGGCAAAAAATCCCCTCCTCTCCGGTGAGCTCCTCCTTCCTCCTCTCCGGTGAGCTCCTCCTCCCTCCTCTCCGGTGAGCTCCTCCTCCCTCCTCTCCAGCGACCTCCTCCTCCTCCTCTCCGGCGAACTCCTCTCCGGCAAAAGACCATGGCAACAAGATCCAAAAACAGGACAAAAATTTGAGAATATTGTCGTGCCAAAAAACAAGCAAAAAAACGAGCAAAAAATGGGCAAAAAATCACGATCCAGATCTAGATTCAAAATGGCGCATCACTAATGGCGCATCACAGGAAAGTGCGCCATTAGTATGCCGCGGTTACTAATGGCGCATCCAGTTGTGGTGCGCCATTAGTATCCAAAGCACCTGGCCCCTGGGAGGCATACTAATGGCGCACCGTGGACTATATTAATGGCGCACCAGTGGTGCGCCATTAGTATACCAGATACTAATGGCGCACCACTGGTGCGCCATTAGTAAAAATTACTAATGGCGTGCTGTTAGTGGCGCACCACAGATGCGCCATTAATGGCCATACTAGGTGCGCCATTAGTAGGGGTTTTTCTAGTAGTGAAAGTAGGTGTAACGGTCTACCCGATCGTAAGGTGTTAGCACTTCTGAAAGACTATGTCTCGGTCATCTGTTTCTCAAACACCATGTAGTGCGAGAATCCCAACGGAGGAGATCGAGTCTTGTGGGGAAAAGTGTGCAAACCTCTGCAGAGTGTATAAACTAATCATGGTTAGTCGTGTCCCCGGTTATGGACAACTTGAGTATCTAGTACTTGGATTATCATGTGAATCTCATCATGTGACTTTAATTAATTTTGTTGGGTTTTAATGATGATGTTTAATTGGGATTCAGAGTGTGTCTACACTCTCAATGTTTAACAACTACCATGATAGTTAAATAAAATTTATTTCTTTGCAGTAGGGAAAAACTGGCTTTACGCAAAACTGTAACCATAGAGCTTTCCACCAGCCAAATATGCATGTAGTGATAGCATTATTCTGTTCATTACTCTCTATGTGTTACATTGCCAGCATATTCCATGTGCTGACCCGTTTCGGGCTGCAACGTTCATGTTGCAGACTATTCAGACAACGAGTAAGGTGCCTTTAGGTCATGGTTCTATTCTCAGTGATGCCGCTAGAGTTGATGGACTCACTTATCTTCCAAGCCTTCTGCTGTTATGGTTATTAGATGGCCTTAAGCCATATTATTTGTAATAAGTTCTCTTTTGAGACATTCGTTGTAATAAGTGTGTGATTGCTACTCTGTTATAAATCCTTCAAGTATTGCGCGTTTCAGCATTACTGATCCAGGGATGACACTGAAGCACATAGATCAGACTATTTGAGGTCTGGTCGCTACAAGATGGTATTAGAGCACACGCTGACTGTAGGACACGACCACTAAGCTAAAGCCCTAGATCACTACTCACTCTTCTCATTTCTGACTCCTCATCTTTTCTACTCTTTTAGGATGGCGGAAGCAAGGAACAAGTTCACGCAACCGGATGAAGATACACCCTTTGGACACCACCTGAAGGAAGTCACTAAGTACCTGAACATCGGAGTACCAAGCTTCACCGGGACCTACAACGCCACTTTACCCGAGGAGGAGCGCTGGATGATTCAAGTTCAAGTTCTAGGAAGGACGTTTGCACCAGTCATCGAGCCTATAGAGTTTTCCTTTGATGCACCAACCTGGAGTCTAGGAAAGAGCATGGCAGCCCACATCACCATGGGACGTATTGGAGAAGTTTACCGCAATGATCTCAAGGATACTATCTACCAGATTTGTAGGCGCTGAGATGAGCACTGGGAGATGATCAGCACCAAGAAGGATAGATCAATCGCATCTTTTATCCAGGAGTTAAACCAGCACATTCAATGTCAGGAGAACCAGATGTGCGCAGGCATGGTAGATCTGAAGAAGGCGATGACAAGAATCACAGAACTGGAGGAAGAACTCAAGGCTACACATGAAGATCATGAGGAGAATATCGTCGTACTAGTGGAGAAGAATGACGACCTGATTAAGAAGATCGAAATATTCATGGGAGACCCCACACCAGTAGAAGAAGACGAAGAACCCAAGGAGATTCGCCCGGAAGACTACATCATCATCGACGACACTGACTCTGACCTAAGCGATGATGACTTTGAAGACGAAGCTGGAGCAGATATCATGGAGTCTGCAACCGAGGAATATTTCTAGTAGACCACCACATCAGTAGTAGTATTCCACCATGTAAATAGAGTAGTCCGAGCAGTTTTGTGATAGATAGACCGATTGTATGACTTGATTGATTGATTGAGTGAAATGTTTGTGTTTGTCTCATGTGCATATGGGTAGTGCTTTCTCCTTAGACCTCATTCTATTCTAATCTCTCCCCTCTAAACCCATCAGATGCCTCCGAGATGTGACAATGGATTTGCCTTCCCACCGGAGCTCACTCAGTTGATCCAGTAGCAGAATGCGTTGATGCAGTTGCTAGTCCAAAATCAGAATCAGGGGAACAACAACAACAACAACAATAACCCACCACCACCACCTGTTGATCACTTAACCCGTTTCCTTAGACTGAATCTGTCGGTGTTCTCCAGTAGCACCGAGCCTATAGTAGTAGATGATTGGCTCCGCAAGATTGGAAGGGAGTTAGCCACTACCGGATGCACAGATGCTGAGAAGGTGTGTTTTGCCACACACTAGTTGGACGGACCAGCAGCATCATGGTGGGAGAATTACAGTATCACCTACCCTATAGCCACAGTGACATGGGACCAATTTTAGCAAGCTTTCCGTACTGCCCATGTTTCAGCAGGAGCTATGACCATGAAGAAGCGTGAGTTTCGCAACTTGCACCAAGGAGGACGGACAGTTGGCCAATACGTGGATGACTTTAGTAAGTTAGCACGTTATGCCCCGGATGACATTGCTACGGATGCAGCTAAGCAGGAGAAGTTTCTGGAAGGACTGAATGATGAGTAGAGCATGCAGTTGATGGTAGCAACTTTCAACAACTACTAGGAACTGGTAGATCGTGCTCTTATGATTGAAGGGAAGCAGCAACAGATTGAGAACCGCAAGAGGAAGTATGAACAAGGGAAGTACAACTCAGGAGCTGAGCAGAAGCCACATTTTACCCCGAAAATGGGAGGACATTTTTAGCATACCCATGGAGGAGGAAATTCGCATAATCATAATGGCCCCAAGAACAGTAATGGTAATGGGGGAAGCAACATTCAGAACCGTACCGACCCATCAACCCCAGCTAAGAGAGACCTCAGCCAAGTCACTTGTTATAAGTGTCAGAAGACCGGACATTATGCCAATGAATGTCCTGAAACCCAAAATGGAAATGGCAATGGAAGCTCTGAGAAGAAGACGAACCCTTTCAACAGGGGACAGGTGAACCACGTTAACGTGGAGGAGGTTGAAGCCCAGCCAGATGCAGTAATAGGTAAGTTTTTGGTTAAGTCATTTACTGCAATCATCCTTTTTGATACTAGTGCATCGCATTCATACATATCAAGGGGATTTGTGGATAAGTATAAACTGCCCACCAAGGTTCTTAGGACACCTATGTTAGTAAGCTCACCAGGAGCAGAGTATATGGCCAGTAAAGGATGTTTTCAAGTGCCATTGAGTATAGGTAGGCATGTGTTTCCCTCGGATTTAATCATTTTGGAATCGCACGGTTTGGATGTAATTCTAGGTATGGATTGGCTATCAATGTATGGAGGAAGCATCGATTGCGCCAGTAAGTCGATTTTGCTTACCACCCCAGAAGGAAGAAGGATCAAGTATGTGTCACGGCATGAGCCGAAGAGGACACAAGTAAATCCCTATCAGGAGTTGTATAGGAGGAAGTACCAGTGGTAAAGGATTTTCCGGATGTATTTCCATAAGAATTGCCGGGCATGCCACCGGATAGAGACATTGAGTTTTTGATTGAGCTTTTGCCAGGCACAGGACCAATATCTAAGAGACCGTATAGAATGCCTGCAAAGGATTTGGAGGAGATTAAGAAGCAGATTAAGGAGTTACTGGATAAGGGATACATATTCTCCCAAGTTCGTCACCTTGGGGATCACTAGTACTTCTAGTGGAAAAGAAGGATGGATTGTTAAGGATGGTTGTTGATTATTAAGGATTGAATGAAGTGAAGATCAAGAATAAGTACCCACTGCCGATGATCAATGATTTGTTTGACCAATTGCAAGGAGCTAAGGTATTTTCCAAGATCGATTTGCGATCAGGATACCACCAGTTGAAGATTCGAGAGCAGGACATACCTAAGACAGCTTTTACCACAAGGTATGGGCTGTATGAGTATACTGTTATGTCATTTGGTCTGACTAATGCACCTGCTTATTTTATGAACATGATGAACAAAGTGTTTATGGAGTTTTTGGATAAGTTCGTCGTAGTGTTCATTGATGATATACTGGTTTACTCGAAGAATGAAGAAGAACATAAAGAACATTTGTGTTTGGTACTTGGTAAGCTCAGAGAACATCAGTTATACGCCAAATTCAGCAAATGTGAGTTTTGGTTGAAGGAAGTGGGATTCCTCGGACATGTTATATCTGGAGAAGGAATAGCAGTAGATCCCACCAAAGTTGTCACTGTGACAAATTGGGGAGCCCCAACAACAGTTGGAGAGATCCGGAGTTTTCTTGGACTCGTAGGATACTACCGGAGATTCATTGAAAATTTCTCAAAGATTGCAAAACCTATGACGGAGTTGTTGAAGAAGGATACCAAGTTCAATTGGAATGAGGAATGTGAGGCCAGTTTCCAGGAGTTGAAGAAACGTTTGGTTACGTCGCCAGAGTTGATTCTGCCAGATTAGTGCAAGGATTATGAGGTGTATTGTGACGCTTCACGTGAGAACTTGGAGTAGTGCATATGCAGGAGGGAAGAGTTGTTTCGAATTCTTCACGACAGCTTAAGCCCCATGAGTTGAATTATGCTACACATGATTTGGAGTTAGCAGCCGTAGTGCACGCATTGAAGACTTGGAGACATTTTCTCATTCGAAACCATTGTGAGGTGTACACGGATCACAAGAGTTTGAAGTACATCTTCACACAGAAGGAGTTGAATCTCGGGCAAAGAAGATGGTTGGAGCTCATCAAGGATTATGACATGAGATTGCATTATCACCCCGGAAAGGCTAACGTAGTAGCCGATGCATTGAGCCGCAAAAGCCTTGTCAACACACTAATGACCAGAGAGTTACCAAAGGAGTTAGCCGAGGATCTTCGTGAGCTATGTTTGGAGATAGTTCTGAGGGGCTATGTAGCAGCATTGGAGATTCAGTCTACTCTCATGGATAAGATCAGAGAAGCTCAGAAGACCGACAAGGAGATTACCTCTATTAAAGAGAAAATGAGCAAGGGAAAAGCTAAAGGATTTCATGAGGATGAACACGATACCTTATGGTTTGAGGACCGCGTTTATGTGCCCAACGACCCGGAGATCAGGAAGTTAATTTTGCAAGAGGCCCATGATTCGCCGTACTCGATTCACCCAGGAAATACCAAGATGTATTTGGATTTGAAAGACACTTTTTGGTGGACCGGAATGAAGAAGGATATTGCAGAGTATGTAGCCGTTTGTGATGTATGTTAGAGAGTAAAGGCAGAGCATCAGAAGCCAGCAGGATTGCTATAGCCATTGCCGATACCCGAATGGAAGTGGGATAAGCTAGGCATGGATTTTATCACAGGATTACCCAGGACCTGCTCAGGCTATGACTCGATATGGGTTGTAGTCGATCGCTTGACGAAGGTAGCTCATTTCATCCCGGTGAAGACCACTTACACCAGTGCTAAGTTGGCAAAGATATATATGACCAGGATTGTATGTCTGCATGGAGTTCTGAGAAGCATTGTATCAGATAGAGGAACTCAGTTTACCTCAAAGTTCTGGAATCAGTTGCATGAAACTTTGGGTACCAGGCTAGAGTTCAGTACATCATTTCAACCGCAGACCGATGGACAGATCGAGAGAGTCAATCAGATTTTGGAGGATATGCTGAGAGCTTGTGCGCTAGATTATGGGTCTAGTTGGGATGACAACTTGCCATATGCGGAGTTCTCTTACAACAATATTTATCAATCCAGTTTGAAGATGGCTCCTTTTGAAGCCTTGTACGGAAGACGGTGCCGAACACCATTGTTGTGGGATGAAGCTGGAGACCGCCAGTTGTTTGGACCAGATTTGATTAAGGAGTCTGAACAGAAAGTGAAGTTGATTCGCGATAGGCTCAAGGTAGCCTAGTCTAGGCAGAAGAACTATGCAGATTCCAAATGCAAGGAGACAGTTTACGAAATCGGAGACAGAGTTTATCTTCGTGTATCACCGCTTTGAGGAGTTAAGCGCTTTGGAGTTAAGAGAAAATTAGCGCCACGTTTTGTGGGACCATACAAAATTTTGGAGCGTATGGGAGAAGTTGCTTACAAGTTGGAGTTGTCCGAAGGATTGTCAGGAGTTCACGATGTGTTCCACATTTCCCAGTTGAAAAAGTGCCACGCAGAGATGGCGGATATACCGCTGAGAGACACAGTTCCACAGGAAACGATTCAGTTGGATAGTGATTTGACCTATGAGAAGAAACCAGTCAAGATTCTTGAATATGCCAGCCGAGTCACCCGCAGCAAGGTTATCAGGCTTTGTAAAGTTCAGTGGAGTCACCACACCAAGGATGAAGTCACCTAGGAGCGAGAGGAAGATCTGCTAAAGGACCACCCTCACCTGTTTTCTAGCCAACCCGAATCTCGAGGGCGAGATTCATCTTAAGGGGGGTAGGTTTGTAACATCCCAAATTTTCAATTTGGAATGTTATACATATATCATCATTGCATATCATATTTTATTTTCATTTTGGCTTGATCCTAGAAATCCTACGCAACTCAAGGACCCATGGAGAGAGTTGGGGATTTCGTTATTTTCATACTTGGGGTTTTCTCAAATTTTGAAAATAGGATCATTTGATTTAATTATTTTATCTACAATAATTCCAATTATAAAAAAATAAGTGAGAGGGGATAAAATGACTTTTCCAAATTAAAGGAATATTGAGGATTTAATAAAAAATCAAATAGGATTTTATTTTGGAGTTTTTCGCTGTTTTATTTGAATTTGGGAAAAATGTGCGTTTCTCAAAATTGCATTTAGGCCTCAAAGAAATGTTCACCTTGTCCGGCTTGATTATAGAAGTCGGGGAAAATTTATTTCGGGACTTTTGGTGTCCATTTAGTATTTCTTTTATTTGTTTTTCTGCGCAAAACTATTTAAAAAAACACACCGACCTAGCCGGGTCGTACCCGACCCGGACTCTAGCCGTCCGGCCTTTATAAGCTGAGGGAGCCCAGCCCGAGCCACCCAGCCCCGCCCTAACCCTAGCCGTCGATGCCCCGAGCCACCGCTGCCCGCTGCCGCTGCCTGCTGCCGCCGCCGCCTCGCCGCTGCCCCGCCGGAGTTCGCCGCCGCCGAAGGTAGCCGCCGGTCTTCACCAGTTAACCGCCCGTTTTTTTTTATAAAAACCGCGGTCGTCTTTTTTAGATCGGTTTATTTTTTTCCCAGTTTAGTTTATTTAGCGGACGTTTGTCTGTGCGTTCGTTTTAACGAACAATTTTCGTCATTTAGCCGCAGACAGCGAACGTTCGTTCGTTAGCCTGTTCGTCGTTTTTCTTTTTCTCGGATTTTCCGCGATTATTTCTGATCTGATTTTCGTTTTAGTTTAACTTTTCGCTCGTTTATCGGAATTAGGCGATTCAAGCGCCTAGAGTTTCATCTCGAAACCCTCTTTCCGTTTAACCAACTCAAACAAGTTTTTGCTTCTGTAACTTTTGACTTAGATCCAGAGTAGTAAATGAAGCTTGTTTCTTTCGCTGTTTGACCTTCGTTGCTTCGTTTGATTTGATTCTTTTTGCAAACCGGAGTTCTTAAGTTGAACTTTCTGGTTAGATCTCTTATTTGAGTTTTACCTGTGCATTAGATGAGTGCTTATTGTGTGCTTTTTTGTTTGCGATAGAGTACCCGGAGTGCGCCGCTTGCTACTTCGAATCTCTAGGTTTCACGGATCATCAGCCAGACAAGTAACACTTTGATCATACCTCTTACTACCCAGTTGTATTGCATTAGATCAATCCTCAAACATTGCATGATTAGGATCTAATTAAATTGTGGGTTTTGGGAAAGTAGATGAGGGGGTACCTATTAGCTGTTTATTATCAAACCCTTGGGAGTTACTTCTACGTTTGCTTATATTGCCATGCTATGCTAGTAGACGTGGATTGGGTGAGTGTATCCATGATAGATGTGAGATTGTTAATTAATGGTTTATTTAAGGTGGCAACTTTAATACACATCTGGGTGGATTGAGGCACCTGGGTATTCCAGCGATTGCCTGTTTTCTTTATGGACCGCCACCCAGGCTCAAAGGGATCATGAGATTATTTCATACTAGAAACTTCCGTGTGCAGCCACAAGCTACTATGGGCTCTAGCATAGTTGATTAAGTTGTGCGAACTCTTACAGTGGTAGACTAGCAGATGTAGGGGAAACTAGGTGTAACGGTCTACCCGATCGTAAGGTGCTAGCACTTCTGAAAGAGTATGTCTCGGTCATCCGTTTCTCAAACACCATGTAGTGCGAGAATCCCAACGGAGGAGATCGAGTCTTGTGGGGAAAAGTGTGCAAACCTCTGCAGAGTGTATAAACTAATCATGGTTAGCCGTGTCCCCGGTTATGGACAACTTGAGTATCTAGTACTTGGATTATCATGTGAATCTCATCATGTGACTTTAATTAATTTTTTGGGTTTTAATGATGATGTTCAATTGGGATTGAGAGGGTGTCTACACTCTCAATGTTTAACAACTACCATGATAGTTAAATAAAATTTATTTCTTTGCAGTAGGGAAAAACTGGCTTTACGCAAAACTGTGACCATAGAGCTTTCCACCAGCCAAATATGCATGTAGTGATAGCATTATTCTGTTCATTACTCTCTATGTGTTACATTGCCAGCATATTCCATGTGCTGACCCGTTTCGGGCTGCAACGTTCATGTTGCAGACTTTTCAGACGACGAGTAAGGTGCCTTTAGGTCGTGGTTCTATACTCAGTGAGGCCGCTGGAGTTGATGGACTCACTTATCTTCCAAGCCTTCCGCTGTTATCATTATTAGATGGCCTTAAGCCATATTATTTGTAATAAGTTCTCTTTTGAGACACTCATTGTAATAAGTGTGTGATTGCTACTCTGTTATAAATCCTTCAAGTACTGTGCGTCTTAGCATTACTGATCCAGGGATGACACTGAAGCACAGAGATCAGACTGTTTGAGGTCTGGTCGCTACAGAAGTCCTAGGCAATTTGTTTATTGATCTTCTGCAAAAAGAATCAGTATTTTATCGCGCTTCTGTTAAAAATGAGAATATTTACCTCGGTGCAAATGTTTTTGTTTTTTAGCAAGGTCAAACCAAGTATCACCGTAAGCCCTCCCAAAGGTCTTACTTGGCACTTTATTCAAACAAAAGCTATAAAACATGATTACTACAGTAGCTTAATCATGTGTACACACAAAAACAGTAGGGGTAAATATTGGGTTCTCTCCCAACAAGCGCTTTTCTTTAATGCCTTTCTAGCTAGGCATGATGATTTCAATGATGCTCACATAAAAGATAAGAATTCAAACATAAAGAGAGCATCATGAAGAATATGATTAGCACATTTAAGTCTAACCCACTTCCTATGCATAGGGATTTTGTGAGCAAACAATTTATGGGAACAAGAATCAACTAGCATAGGAAAGCAAAACAAGCATAGCTTCAAGATTTTCAGCACATAGTGAGAAAACTTGATATTATTGCAATTCCTACAAGCATATATTCCTCCCTCATAAAAAAATTCACTAGCATCATGAATGAATTCAACAATATAACCATCACATAAAGCATTATTTTCATGATCCCCAAGCATAGAAAATTTACTACTCTCCACATAAGCAAAATTCTTCTCATTTGGAATAGTGGCAGTATCATAAGAAACTCGAATACTATAAATTGTTTCCACATTAAAAGAGTAATGTTCAGAAAAGGGTAATCGTAATTGTGACAAGTTTTATAAATATAATCATCACTACTTTTTATAACATAAGTATCATCACAATAATCATCATAAGTAGCAACTTTGTTCTCATTATAATCAATTGAAACCTCTTCCAAGATAGTGGAATCATTACTAAATAAAGTCATGACCTCTCCAAATCCACTTTCATAATTGTCACAATAAGATTCAACACCATCCAAAATAGTGGGATCATTACTTCCTAAAGTTGACACTCTTCCAAACCCACTTTCATCAATATAATCATCACATATAGGAGCTATGCTATCATCATAATAAATTTGCTCATCAAAACTTGGGGGACTAAAAATATCATCTTAATCAAACATAGCATCCCCAAGCTTGGGACAAACATTAATTGTAGCAAATAAATTCTCAAACATGTCATTCTCATCAAAAATAGCATCCCCAGGCTTGGGCCTTTGCATATCATAAGCATAATCAGTCTCATCATTAATAGTATGGATAGCACCAATAGTATAGCAATTATCATCATCACAGTGAGTAATAGGAGCAAGATCATTTGAGAGGGAGACCATTTTACCTTTGCTTCTCCGTATTTTCTTTTTCTTATTCACATTATGTGTGGGTTTAATCCTCTTTTTGGAGCTCCTTATTTATGATATTGGTTGAATAGAAGGCTCCTCCTCGTTACCTGATTCATCATAAGAAATAATAGGAGGATATTGAGAAGTCTCTTACCTTTCATTAGTATTATCTTCATCTTCTATTTGTTTTCTGGTCTTTATGTAATTAGCAATATAAAGATTTTCAATGCAATTCACCGCACAATACATATAAATTTCCTCTAGATCAAAATCAAGAACTGTCTCAAGGGCAAATTCTAGAATATCCTTAGTTATACGCTTCATTTCTTCATAACCCAGAAGCAAACTAAGTTCATTATGATGCGCAAGGGAAATCAAGTTATCACAATTTTTGGAAATGATTCGATCATGAAACAATTTGAATTGTATATTTACATGACCACGTTGTGGCACCCCAGCTCAGAGAAACCGAAACGCCCCATATTCCAGCCCAGAGATCGAGGAGAAGTATCTGGAATACGGCACTGCTTGACATAGAACAAATCAGCTCTTATTACAAGAATAATAATACATGGGTCTGATGTTACAAAGAAGCACATCAGCACGGCGACACTACGCCTGCGATACTACACTTGCTCTATGCTGGCAGAGAAACAACTCATAGAAGTGGAATACTTCTAGCAGCGGAACAACGACGAAGGTGGTGAACTCCACTCCGCAGGGACTCTGGTTGGCACACGATCTAGCGCGCACGCACGGAAACCTTGACAAGCAATCAAGCAATCATGGCAGCACCTGCAATCTGGCATGACACGCCAGTTCAGTACATTGAATGTACTTGCAAGCTCACAACAACCATAAACATCAAGGCAAGACAATAACATAGCATTAACAAGTTAATTAATTAACAACTACCATGATGAAACAACTACTAAGCATGGTATGAAACTGATACAATACTAATAAATCACCATCTCAGATCTCCATAACCATATTTATCTTGGCTAACCGGCCAGGCAATATACCATCTCGATCACCTCGTGATCAAAACCAAACGGTGATCTTTCCGGCGATCGCAACCACGACCAACACTTGGTCTCAAATGGTGATCCTTCCGACGATCACTACCATGACAAACACTTGGTCTCCAACATCATCATCAACATCCTACCAATCTATACTGCTCAACATATCAACATATAAATATATCACCTATAAGTCATTCCGTCATGTGAGTGTTGATCGAACGGTGTGACCTAGTACGAACCCTTGCCCATGACCGAGGACACGGCTATCAATAGATTTAAATACACACTCTGCAGAGGTAGCGCACTTTACCCACAACACGGAACCCATGGCCTCGCACTCCCATTCGGGTGGACCAACAGCGTTTTGACAAAACCGATCTACTGCCATGACACACTCCCAACTGGGCTAGTCCTAGGTGGCCCTGTGTCTACCAAAGACACAATGACCAGTGTCGTGGCCAAAACGTCCCTCACGGGCACCATGCACATAACAACAACAACAACAACGGGCACACAAGGCTTATCTTCGCCTACCTGATCAGGGTAGTGCGCGCCCATAACCTTCCCTAGTTGGAGGCACTGGCGAGAGGCACGACAATAGACCGCATTAGGGGCTTCCCATAAAGGCAAATGTGGTTGCACTAGAAAAGCCCGGTTCGGTGGCACCTAACCAACTTAATGACGGAATTTATCCCCAAAATATAATAGTAATGGCTGATACTCTGATATCATCCATCAACCTATAATCCAAGTCATAGCAATATCCAACAAATAATCCAAATCTTAATATCATCATACCAAAATACTCCGAGGATAGTATAACACTACTATCATGATGAACCCAAGAACAATAATACTACTACTCAAATAACTATCCAGCTATGATCCACATGCAAGCATCATCTCCATCATCATATTCCATAACATAATATCAACTAGCATCATGATGAAAAATAACACTAGCCACTAATAATCCAAAGGCAACATGATATTCAAACTAGTGCTCCAAGATAATAACAGATACCATCATGAAAATAATCATACTAGCCACTAAGAATCCAAAGACAACATGTCATCCACATAATCATGAAAATATAAGTCCTAGAACTCCAAGCAATATCATGGCAATATCAACATCAAAACAATACTCCGAGTCATGCCATGAACAGATCATACATAGTGAATGCAATGTTTTAAACAAGTTCAAATGAATAAACCATGTCACTGCATTCCAATCATGCAAATGGAGGGTGTGGCTTGCCTGGGCTGGAAGAAATCATCGAGAACAAGTGCGAGAAGCTCGCGGAAAGAATCGCCGAAAAACGTTCTCTCTCGGAGGGGGCTGAATAAGGCAGGGGGAAAATGGTCATTTTCAGAATGTCAAAACATACGGAAAATGATTCCATCGGAACGGGCTCGATGAAATGAAGAAGTGGGGTTTGGAATCACCTCATTTGGAGTTAGGAGCAAAAAGATATGATAGTTTTTCTGCCAGGGACCTATCTATAATGAAATCATCACAAACAAGTCCTCAGCAGGAAAAACTGAACGCGCCTTCTCAGGAAATACGTTTTCCAGAAAGGAAAGCGTATTTTGGCTTGAAGAAGAAGCGGAATGCGCTTTTGATAAGTGAAGGCATACTCCCTGGAGTACGTCTCCACTTATCCAGCATGGCGGTGGCGGGGCCGGGCGCTGGGTCGATGACGCGTGGGGCCTTCCGCATCTTCTCTCTCCTCCCACGCCTCCTTCTTCTTCTCCCCGCGCCTGCTCCTCCTCTCCTCGACAGAACGCAGGGCAGGGGCACGGCCGCCGCTGGGCACGGCGACTCCGGCCATCTCCGGCCAAGGAGAGGGCACCGGTGGCCTCGGGATGGAGGCCCACACCCATCCAGGAACTACACGTGCTCCGAGGAGCGCTGCTGCAGCGGCAACCATCAGAGGTAGAGAGCAACGGCGGCGGACCATCTCGGCGGTGCGCGGTCATGCTGGCTCTGGAGAGAAACGGAGAGGGTTGGGAGATTCGCCGGGGTATGGTAGGTCTACTGGTGGAGGAGAAATGAGGAGAGGGGCTTCGGCTTGAGCCAATCGAGGAGGAGACCCGAGGCGTCCATGGCGGCAATGGTGGTCATGGAGGGCGACTCGAGCTTGGGGAAGTGGTCAGGGAGTCATGCGGGAGTGGGTAGAGGTCGCTGGTGAGGAGAAACGCACCTGCGACGGGCTTATATAGCCGCGGGGCGAGGAGGCCGAGCTGGCTTCGCCGCGGACATGTGGCCGGTGCCGTGGACACGTGCTCACACGCATGAACTCGGAGGCAGGCAACGAGGGAGACACAGTGGAGTGTCTCATGGGGCAGAGGCGGCCAAGGGAGCACGGGGAGGATGACGACGGCGGCGAGCAGAGCCAAATGGAGGATTGTGCTCTCGTGGGTGTTCGGCGGCGAGCGTCGGTGAGGGGTTTTACTGAGAGGGAGAGATGTCCAGGAGGACGGCGATGATGCGGTAAAACTCTTGGACACGCTCACGCGCGCGAAGACGGCGAGAGGAGGAGGGGGTCTAGCACAAACAGCCACTGGACGTGGCCACTGTACAAAGAGAGCACGCACAAGCACGCCATTGTCGTGGTCACTGGATGCACTGGTTTGTAGTGGGGGAGAGGGCCTGGAACGGGTTGTCTAGTGTGTTGTCCATCCAGTGGAGGTCTCAACTACGGTGGTAGATCGGTTAAAAGTGATATGCTTAAATGGTAATCACCATCTGAAGTTTACTACAGTAAACTTGAGTGAACACTGGTGATCAACATGGATTTTACTGGCACCGAAGAGTTTTTCTAGGGTGATTAACTAAGGAAGGACTATGATCCTGGAGGTTTTGAGGCATAATGGAGCACAAACTAATATAGTTACTTTGTAACTCACATTATGGGTCCAGAATCAAGATTTGGATGATGCACTCCCATGGAATAACCACTTGAGGTAAAACTTGGCAGGGCTTAGTGATTTGGCTAGATAAAGGTGCTATAAAAATTTCAGACCAATTGGTTTTACCAAAATGGTACTTCCTTCACAGCTATTCCCTCTGTCTAGAATCTTGCAAAGATTCTAGAGAAATATTTGCTAGGTGAAATGGTGCCAAATTTGGTGGAGAGAACTTATTTTGGTAGTAGAATGCTCTGGTAAATTTTCAGGTAAAATGAAGCAATATACAATATACTTGCTTCACAACCTGAAAATATTGACAGAATCAAAGATTTGATGTTGTGATCACATAGATTAAGGTATGGAGCTGAAACTTGGAGGAGGCTAATTATATGAGCAAATGAAGAGGCATGCAAAATTTGAACTCATTTGGATAAACTTGGCTAGCACTTCTTTCACAAAGGCTTCCCTCAGACAGGAACTTTGAAAAATCACTGAGGAAGTTCGGCTAGGAAAATAAAGTTGAATTTGGGCACAGGGCAATTATTTGGACAAGAGAATATGTACAAAAATTTGGGGGTCAAATGGGCAAAGATAAATAGCACTTGCTTCACAATGTGCCATTTGGGACAGAATAGGAAATGAATTTATTGAGCATGATGAGAAATATGACCAATGATATATTTTGCCATATTTAATGAATATATGACCCAAACAATTTATAAGAATTATTTGGGGATTTTTGGATGGACAGAAATATAGGTTGCTTCACATCCTAGGGCAGATAGGGTTGCTCTTTTAATAGGAAAAGGAATTTTCCCTAGAAAAGAAATTAGGGTTTGGTCAAGCAGTGGAGTGACATGATCTTGGCAAGGTTTTTAGGATGATGAGCCACTTGGGAGAGGAAATGAAGCTGATTTCCCAGGTGACAAAGCCACAGAACCACTCCTGAAAGAAAAAAACAGAGCAAAAACCAATAAAATCAAAAGAAAAAGGAAAGGGCCAAAATCCAGGCTGTTACACACGTCTATTGCAAAGTTCACAAGGATGGCTAAGAAAATTTAAATTTTCAGCATAAATATCTAGCCTTTCTTGCAACCATTTAGTTTCTAAATACTTATGCCTCTTGCAAAATCTATCTTCCCCATTTGCTGTGTACTTGCAAATCTATGTACTCCACAAAAGTTGACATGCTTATAAGAGACATTTTCATCATGACTAGTGCAATCATCATTAGGACTATGGATATTCAAAGATGTCATACTAACAACATTGCAATCATGCTCATCATTCAAAGATTTAGTGCCAAGCATTTTATTGCATTCTTCTTCTAACATTTTGGCACAATTATCGGAATCCTTATTTTCACGAAACATATTAAAAAGATGAAGCACATGAGGCACCCTCAATTCCATTTTTGTAGTTTTATTTTATAAACTAACTAGTGATAAAACAAGAAACTAAAAGATTTGATTGCAAGATCTAAAGATATACCTTCAAGCGCTAACCTCCCGGGCAACGGCGCCAGAAAAGAGCTTGATGTGTACTACACAACCTTCTTCTTGTAGACGTTGTTGGGCCTCCAAGTGCAGAGGTTTGTAGGACAGTAGCAAATTTCCCTCAAGTGGATGACCTAAGGTTTATCTCAAACAACCCTGCAACCAAATAGCAAAGAGTCTCTTGTGTCTCCAACACATCCAATACTAATGATAAAAGTGAGCACAAACGGTATTGCAATGCTTCGAAACAAGGCCTAGGGTTCATACTTTCACTAGTGCAAGTTCTCTCAACAATAATAACATAATTGGATCATATAACAATCCCTCAACATTCAACAAAGAGTCACTCCAAAGTCACTAATAGCAGAGAACAAACGAAGAGATTATTGTAGGGTACGAAACCACCTCAAAGTTATTCTTTCCGAACAATCCATTGGGCTATTCCTCTAAGTGTCAGAAACTGCTCTAGAGTTCATAGTAAAATAACACCTTAAGACACAAATCAACCAAAATCCTAATGTCACCTAGATACTCCAATGTTACCTCAAGTATTCGTGGGTATGATTATACGATATGCATCACACAATCTCAGATTCATCTATTCAACCAACACAAAGAACTTCAAAGAGTGCCCCAAAGTTTCTACCGGAGAGTCAAGACAAAAACGTATGCCAACCCCTATGCATAGATTCCCAAAGGTCACGGAACCCGCAAGTTGATCACCAAAACATACATCAAGTGAATCAATAGAATTCCCCATTGTCACCACGGGTATCCCACGCAACACATACATCAAGTGTTCTCAAATCCTTAAAGACTCAATCCAATAAGATAACTACAAAGGAAAAACTCAATCCATTACAAGAGATAGGGGGGAGAAACATCATAAGATCCAACTATAATAGCAAAGCTCGCGATACATCAAGATCGTGCCATATCAAGAACACGAGAGAGAGAGAGAGACAGAGAGAGAGAACATCATAAGATCCAACTATAATAGCAAAGCTCGCGATACATCAAGATCATTTCTTGGTAATGATTCTAATGTTCATGAGAATATCATGCTGCCTAAATTGGATACATTTGTTTTGCTTATAAATGAAGGGTCTGGCATGGATAACAGGGATGAACACTGGAGCAAGACCAAGCATGGAGATGATGGCATGCGCAAGGGGAACAAGAACGGAGTTACCAGTGATGATTTCAGGACTTTGAAGCCACCATAAGGAGTGCATGAAGCCTTGGACGAAATATACAAGATGTCGCTTCGTAAATTTCGTCTAGAGGCTATTCTAGGTGCCGTGTCGCCTTATTATTGGGCCAGGCCCATGTAATTTCGAAATACTTGATTATATGATATTTTTAGAGTCCGTATGTGTGGGGAAACAAGAGTTAGGGTTGGTTTCGGACCCCTCCCCCAAGGGCCATGAAATCCCCCCCTCTTCCTCCATATATACAGCCCTTGGGTGTCGTTTAGACTTTTGGTTTTTTTTAGATTAAAAGTTCGCCATGGCTGCAACTTCGCGTACTTCGTTTGTGTTCAATGACCAGACAAAGGCGTCACATAACCCCACCTTCATTAATAAAGCTTTACTCTTATATTCGCAATATCCAGATTGCAATCTCAGTTTCTTGCTTGTTCTTCGTTTGCTCGCAGGAAACAGACCCTCGTGGTCAGGTTGATCGTGCTTCGGTGTGGTCAATAACCCCTCGGAAGTTGTTTTAGCGATTGCTAAGGCGCGACGTCTCGCATGTTCGTAGTCGGATTGTCAAGGTCGACTCCCACAAAAAACGATAGCCACTATCTCATCAAAACATCGGGACACCTTCGCCTCTATCAAGTGGTACCAGATTTCCAGGTTGCTCGGTGAGATTTTATAGTTTTTCGTAGTTTAGATCGAGTCTGTTCTTCATACCTACAATCCACAAAAAAGCCAAAAATAATTAGGGTTAGTTCATCATATCTGAACCAATCTAAGCCTTTGCATTATTGAATTTGTGGTTGCATCGTCGTGTCTAGTTGCTGGTCTTAGTGTCTAGTCCTTTAGAGCTTCAAGTTCTGTTCACAAGTTGTCACGCCGCCACCGCATCATCATCATCACCGCTGCCCTATACCACCATCATCGTCACCGCTGCCATATACCACCATTGTCATCACCGCTGCCATATACCCACCATCATCATCACCACTGCCATATACCACATATCCACCGCCATCACGATAATCCGAGTCCACCTCCATCACAGATTCGCCACCAGTCCGTGTTCCATCGCCCTGCATATATCCGCCACCAGTCCGAGTTTCCACCAGTTTCATCTCCACCACTAGTCCTAGTCCGAGTCCAGTATTTGTGTCTTTGTTTTCGATTTCCAAATCATGCCATACTCCGAGTCGTGACAGAGTAGGACTCCCCAATTTCTATGCCATCCATAGTAGAAAAATAGTTCTAGTTTCAAAAAAATCTAAGTCTAGAAAATTCTGGCTAGGCAGTTTTTAGACCATTTGTAGACTTTTTCCAAAAAAATGTTGCGGAGAAAAAAAGAGGAAAAGGGTGAAAAAATCAGAGTGTGCTCCTCCCTTGTTTACGTGCAGCGTCGTGATTTTGTTAGTGTTCTAGGCTCGCGTCTCTAGCACAGTCTAGCCTAGGACCAGCACAGTATCGTCGTTGAGCGTTTCTTCAACTTTGCATCTTTGAATTGATTATTGCCAACCCTTTTTGCTACCATATTATAAGCCTTCCTAGCTCCACACACATCTACGTCGTGCATTTGACTCTCCCTGGTAATCGCTCTATCCAAGCTTTGAGAGTTTTGACTATAGCGGTTGCCCATCACCGCCTGCTACTGGGTAAGAACTGGTAAGAATTTGAGATTTGCTTGGCGGATTTGTAACACCCTGCCCCTTTCTAGTAGTCTGCAGGATCATATTCTTGTGTGTTTCTATTGCTGCTAACCATGGCAGGACCACAAGCCGACGAGATTGACTGGGAGAACATGACGAAGAAGGAGCTTCATGATAAATTTCGAAAAATGTTGAGTCAACAGGTATAAGACATCATGTCCACCTACGGAAAGGCACTATAGAGGATTGATGATGTAGAGAAGATAATTGACACCAAGGTGGACGCCAAGTTCGATGAAGTACTCGTGCGTCTTCCACAACCACCGCCCGCTGGACCTGTCGCACCTCTACATCATCAACAACAACAACAACATCGCCTTCCAAATCAAGTGGGACGAGCATTGTGCGTTCCCCTTGAGCCTGATCAAAATTCTGGTGCCACTGTACCTACTGTTGATGCTTCTTTAGCTCCTGCTGCTACTGCAGAGGTGGAGGACCATTACGAGGATGAGGTTGATCAAAATCAAAACTACGTGCAACCACCAGCACCACCACCACCAGGTCGTCCTCATGCATATCATCGCAACAGTAGGGCTACACCACCACCTGAGGTACGACATCATGACCATCTTCCTAAAATAAAATTGAATATTCCACCATTTGAGGGTAGATATGTTCTTGATATATATCTTACTTGGGAGTTAGAAACTGAACAATGTTTTACATGTTTACAATATCCTGAGGAGAGACGTGTTCCTGCTGCTGTTTGTGCTTTCACTAGTTTTGCTTGTGTTTGGTGGTCTGAACATTCTAGATTATATCATATTTGTCAGGACCCCGACTCAATGCCACATCGATCTAGCATGTAACACCTCATATCACTTTGCGGCCTCACGCACGGTATTCCCACGGGTGTCGCCTTACCTTAGCCCGGGACCGTTTGCGCCTTTTGGCACACGTATATGACAGTGTCGCTAGCATCCATATGATAAGGAGCCCGGGCTGACATGGCTAGTCGTAAACCCAAAGTGGCACAGACTTACAGGGACAGGCATCCATGACCCAGCATCGGACGTGTCGGTCATCAGCGAGTGAATCCAGGCTGTAGCACTGGGCTAGCAGGACTCCGGTGAACCGGGCTGTAGCGGGCTAACAGGACTCCGGTATTCATCGCGTGACATTTCCCCGAAGGGACAGACACAGGAACGAAGAAGGACACATGCCGGCCAGCCTAAGTGTTCCGGAGCAGTAGCAAGCTACCATGGCTCGGTGGAAACACTAGGAGACATTTCCCGGTAAGAGAGGCTACTAAAGATAAACAACTAGATGGTCAGATCCCACACATACCAAGCATTTCAATAACATACACACAATATGCTCGATATGTGCAAACACAACATGGCATCACAACATGACTCTACGACTCAAGTATTTATTCAATAGGCTCCGAGGAGCGAGATATTACAAACATGGGTCTCATGACCCAACAATCAGAGCATACAAGTCAAAGCACAAGCGGAAGCTATCATGTCTGAGTACAGACATCTATAAATGAAAAGGCTGAGAAGCCTGACTATCTACCAGATCCTGCCGAGGGCACAAGATCGTAGCTGAGGTAACAAGCTAAACGTCGAAGTCCACGCGAAACTACTAGTGAGACCGAAGTCTCTCTGCAAAAACATAAAATAGGCAAACGTGAGTACAAATGTACCCAGCAAGACTTACATCAGAACTAACTACATATGCATCATTATCAACAAAGGGGATGGTGGGGTTTAACTGCAGCAAGCCAGCTTTGACTCGGTGGCTATCCTGAACTACGACTGCAATGTAACTCTTTTGAGGTGGCGCACACGAGTCCACATATTCCCCATATCAATACACCACTATGGATCCGCTCCCGTCTCCCTACGAGAGCGCTATCCATAGCACTCACGCTTATCTTGCGTATTTTAGAGTATCCACTTTCACTTGTCTATGAACTGATATAAGCAACCTAGAAGTCCTTTTCCGCAGACACGGCTATTCGAATAGATCATATTAACCCTGCAGGGGTGTACTTCTTCACACACGCTCTCACCACTTACCGCCGTTTACACGACATGTACTCGGCAACCTTCAAGCGGAAGCCCAACGTGGGTGTCGGCCACGGCCTGCCTAAACACTCAAGTCTCTAGTCCAGGTTTATCGCCTATTCGGGTTCCATCCATGAGGAGATCCGGCCGGAGTTTTGCTCACAGCCCCAAACGATGTGAACAGGGTTCCCGAGACACCAAATGGGCGCCCGGTACACCGTGCCACGTGCCTACCGCATCACAGCCCACCCCTACGGTCAGCGCTGCCCACGGCCTCCAGCATACTAAAAACACCAGAAACTACTTGCAACTCCTGGACAGAGGACAAGGGTGATCAAGAAGCCGAGAGGGTCCATTGGTTTCGGGCCCAATGCATGGTAGTAGCTGAATCATGGATCACAAACACAGAACTCAGTTCCTGAGGACGGCTGCAATGAGACAACCCACCATGTACTCCTACATGGCCTCTCACCGCTACCTTTACCAAATCGTGTTCACACACTTAGCTCACACACAGTAGGACATGTTCACACGCCTCTGATTCATCCCCGATGAATCAGACCTGACTCAACTCTAAGCAGTAGCAGGCATGACAAACAAGCATGAATGAGTAGGCACAACAGGGCTCAAACAACTCCTACTCATGCTAGTGGGTTTCATCTATTTACTGTGGCAATGACAGGTCATGCAAAGGATAAAGGGGTTCAGCTACCGCAGCAAGTAACAGATGAATCGTTGTTGTCCTAATGCAGTAAAAGAGAGCAGGAGCGAGAGAGTGGGATTGTATCGGAATGAACAAGGGGGTTTTGCTTGCTTGGCACTTCTGAAGATAACATTGAGTCTTCATCAGTGTCAACGATCACATCATCGGTATCACGTCTATCGAGAGGGGACAATACCGGCAACACAGAAGGGAACACAATCAATGCAATGCACAATATGATGCATGATCATGACATGGCAAAATGAATGTGTTTTGGGCTAATGCAACTAGCAACAGATTAAATGAAGTTGGTTTGAATACAAGATTCAAATTCAAACTCCATATGTGATTATTCAAATGCCATTTAATTGATTTGTGCTGTACAGCAGCTATAAGTTGTTCTAACATGCATGAAAATGGTATAGATGGATTCCTTGAATTTTTCTGATAATTTTTCATATATAAATTATTTAATTTGGAGTTACGGTTGAATTTCTATGAATTTTAGAAATTTTAGGCATTTTCTGGAATTTTCTGAATAAAAATAAATCCAGAAAACATTACTGCGTCATCCTGACGTCATGATGACGTCAGCAGGTCAACGGCTCGGTCCAGGTCAAACCTGACGGGTGGGGACCACACGTCAGTGACACAGTTAACTAACCTAAGTTTAATTAGAGCCTGGGCCCGCATGTCAGTGTCCTATCTACTTAACTAAGTTAGTTAACACTAACTTAACCTGGTACTAATTAAACAGGGGGGCTGGGCCCACACGTCAGTCCGGCGAGGTCAAAGGGTCAAACCCCCTGGTCGGCGGGGTCAACTCGCCGGCGTTTAGCCGCCGGCGAGGCTAAACGCGGCGGTGCAGGTGCGGGTTTCACGTACAGGGCACCGTTCGGGGCGCCGTTGGGCTCTATGGATAGCTGGGAGTGGGCCGCGGCGAGTGGTGTAGGTAGTTGGGTTCGGGGTCGCCGGAAAAGGCGCCGACGACGTGTTTGGCGGCGGCCGGAGCTCGGGTTTGCACGGGCGCGGTGAGGCAGAGCACAAGGAGCTCAACCAAGGGCATGGACGGCGTCGTGGGGTCACCAGGAGCACGTCTGTGCCATTGGGCGAGTAAGCAAAGCTCGGGAGCGCGTGGCTCAACGTCCATGGCGGCGGCGGCTTCGGTCGTCGGTGAACTAGGAGCCACAGTGTGAAAACAGGACAACAGAGAGGGGGGTTCGAGGGAGAGCCTTACGACGGTTGCAACGGTGCGGACGACGAGCTCGGGGAAGGCCGGAGCTGAGCGGGGCGGCGAGGTCGATCTCCGGTGGCCGAGGAGGGGAAAAGCCTCGGTGGCGGCGTTGCAGCGTGTCCGGGGCCTCGTGGGTCGTCGAGGAGGTCGGGGACGTCGAGACGGAGCTCGCTGGCACGGCGAGGGGTCGAGGGAGAGGCAGTGGCTACGCAGGCGATGAGTGGCGGCGACGGGCTCCGCTCGGGAAGGGAGCAGAGAGGGGAGGGAGGTCCAGAGAGCGAGGGAGAAGTGAGAGGGGGTCGGGGAGGCGCGTGGCGTCGTCCGGGGCATCGAGGAGGGAGGCAACCAGGTAGGAGGTGGCCAGGGGGAAGCAGGAGGTGGCCGAGGCCTCTCGGGCGCGCGCCACGCCTCGCCTATGTTCGTCCTCCTGGCAGAGGAGGAAGATGACAAGGGGGAGGAGGTGGGCTGGGCCGGCCAGATGGAGCTGGGCCAGGTAAGTTCTGTTCTGTTTCATATTTTTCTTCTGTTTTGTTTTTATTTAATCTTTTGCCACTGTTTTGAAATAAAACAAATTCAAAGACAGTGACAAAATTCCCCTGAACATTTTATTTAGCACAATGGGATTATACCAAAGCACATAAAAATGTTTCAGTTATTTGAACATATATTCAGTAATATTTGGATATAAGTTCAAATTCAAAATAGTATTGATTTAAATTCAAAGTCCCAAAATAAATCCTTTTTTAAAATGTTCATTATTTTTGGTTCGGATCAAAACCCTTGCCAAAAATATTAAACATCTAAGAAGAGCATTTTGGAACAATGGATGAGATTTTAGGGTTTTTGCCCTTCTTTTATTTAGGGTTTTGAGGCTTCTGAATTCCTCAGTTCAGGTTTCAAAAAATTTAACCATGATGCTCAGATGGAAGCAGGCATAGGACAGGCCAGAACTAGGGATGTGACAACTCACCCCCACTAAACAAGAATCTTGTCTCGAGATTCAAGCGTAGGGTAAGATGAAGGGGAAACACAAACTAGTATAATCTTCATGATCCAGGTTGCACTTCATAGGAACGTTGTTTCGATCACCATCATTGTCTCGAAGTCTTGCCTTGAGAACTCCAACTAACATGACAACGAGAGGAAAGGAATGACCCTAAAAGAATCGTTCTTCTCGAAGGTCGAACAACTCAGGATTAACTCACGGAATGAGACATAGCAACATCTCTCGAGCTGAGGGACGAAGCACACATCCATAAGAATGGAGTGAGGCAGATGACGAAGGTTCACTAGGTAGACAACAATTTCACGCTTAAGAAGATGGTAATTGATTGTCAACGTAGCGAGGAGTTGAGCTGCCATGATGCCACAACGAGACATCCTGGAGGGGGGGGGTGATTCGTAGATATATCCCCTTAAGTGGCAAAAGAATTACCTTTGATTCAGAGATCATTGAAACTCTTTAAACCAGCCTAGGACAATTCTCGAGCGATCGTTTGGAGGGGGTCGGTAGAATGGCATACTCGGACTTGGATGATGTGGATTACCTTGTTGAAGACAACGTAATGGATGAATTTGCTTATCACCGGAAATGGAAGAGACCCATGGTAGAATGGCACATTGGCGGTGCAAGCTGGGAACAAAATGCAAATGCTGGGAATGATTTTGGTAACTGGGGAAGAACCCAACAATAGGGAGTGAATTCACTGTTTGAAAAGGTCATAGCATTACCGAGGAAACTGAGAGGAATCCCAGTTAGTGCCGATGATAACTCGTAGCGCTTGTGCGTGCTCTCAAGAACTTGAGCATTTCCACAATCATCAAGGTTTTATCAACAACCGCGTCAAGGGTGCTGACAACACAACATACTACCATGATGAATAGCGATGGACGATGCAGATGCGAAGGAGGATAACACTTTCTTAGATTTCACCTTAGCGAGGCCAAGCAAATAAAATATGGATGATCGACCGAGAGACATTTAGCACTCCGCTTCTAATGTTCTCCTTGATGTGCTAGCGTAATCCACCCATAGATATGGTTTGATATCTAGAACATCAAGTAAAAAGGTCGGACTTCGGAACACAGAAATCCATAGGGGCAACTAGGGAGTAATCCTACGAAATCCCTATGGGGAGGTGGCCAACTTCCTCAAACAAGATACTATAATAATAGGTCTACCGGATGGGTGTGTTGGCCACGACATCCTTGCCGGTTATTGAGAGACCAATATTATAATTCTTGGGAAATGTTCCAATCATCACATCTGCCTGAGATTCAGATCTGGTTGGTGTCAGGATATCCCAGACTCATCAAGTCTAGAAAGAAAAATGAAAGTTTGCAACACAAATCGACGAGATAATGTTGCGGGATTCTCGGGGAGTGAGCTACGATAGTAAGCTCCAAAACATGAGCTGGTTCTGCTACAAACATGCGAACACGTTGTCCCAGACAAGCATGGCCACGTAGCAGTCTTATAATTAAACACTACCGAGTTCAGGTGGAGAACCATCATCGAGGATATCGAAGTCTTTACGCAAGTCCATGGATTAGATCCCAAGCATAGACTTCTTTTCCTTGAACAAGTCAATCAGTGGCTTAGTGTGCTAGGGACACATATAGAATGAAGGTTGCAAGTCTCCAGACTACAGAATACTTCGCACGTGTGCATGACTGATTTGGGATGATTCCAAAGGAAACAAAACAATCTTTCTCAAATTCACGGCGGCAACTTTCACCAAATGCACGTGTATAAGAGGAAGTCACTCCTTTCATCAAACAAATACTTCATGAGCTAGCATGAAGAAAATGCTTTCAAAAGTTTCCAACACTAGCTTAATGTTCAACAACATCATGGAGGAGATAAGGATGTTGCCAATGGGCTCAACAACAATTCATCTAGGTTTCCTTTTAAAAGGAATTCCATAGTTAAGTGAACACGGTGATAGCATTGGTCAGACCAAAGATGTAATGGTGTATGCTCGAGGGATCAACCACGAATAAGACAACATTACGAGCATCGTTGGTACTGATTTGATTTGACGATAGCCCACACTCAAATCAAAGGATTGATAAGACAATAGGTCCAGCAACTGATCACAAGGACCAATCGATGAAGATATCATCTTTCTTCAGCACACCCTACACAAGAATATCCCTTTGGAACGAACTAAGTCAGGCAAGCTTTTATCTTCCAACTCTCCAAGTTGTTGTCTAGCTTAACCAACTAGCTCAGGGATATCTAACACCGATTTTTGGAGAGAAGGTGGTTCACAAGAACCCAACTTGATCACGAGATCAACATAGCGGTCAGGCGACAACCTGGTGATACTTCCGAGAAGAAATTTGGAATATCATGAACCACCGGTATGTTACTAAGCTCGAGAACAATCTTACTTTTCAGGGCAAGACGATATGATCAAATAAGCAAGGATTGGCACTATCCTAACTCACTGATCGGAGAGTGCACCAGAAATAAGGACTAGGTAGCACAATCAACCTTAGGGTGACGATTCAATAATCAACACGCTAAGAATGAGGTTATCGTCCATTTAACTACCAAGCAATGGAGTTGCTAGCAGTATTGATTTCACACGCCATGATTCATTTGTCGGCATTCCGGTTACAATAACACGGAAACCGAGAAATTATCAATGATGATCAGAAGTATTACTGCGTCAAGAATTCATAAGATGGTGTGCAATTCCCAAGATATTCCTGATATAAAGATGGTAATACTTCAAGGTAGAACAGACCAGAAGCTGGATTGGCATTTTGATCTGCGGAATACAATTGCTTTGACCCAATCCTAGATATGGATGAGATTCTGGAGTTTGTTTCTCCTATTCATTCTGAAATAGAATGGCTTGGCGGACCACAAGGGTAGTAGGCATCGACGAACGAATGCATGCATACTCTTGACTATCAATTGATAGGAGAGGGTCGGAAACAACTAAGATGGGACAACTCAAAAGAACATATGATTTTCTGAGTTGTGGATGCATGGATTAGCATGTCGAACGAAGTTCAACATATTTCTTCCGGATAACCCATGCAGAAAGGTAGAACTGGCAGAGCCACAATATATAATGGAGAACTCATCAAGAATAATCCTGTTGTGATATTTCAGTTCAACGAGGAACTTCTGCCATAAGTAGTTCATGGTATTTGGAAGAAGAAGATACCACGGACTTCAAGGACTATCACAAAGGTTACTAATATCCTAAAGGCACTAGCAATTACTATCAACATGAAGTAGGTAGAGTGAATCTCGGGTTCAAGAACCCAGGAACAGAATACCTATTACTAAGTAGCATCACGGGATGCTTTCGAGAATGATGGCCAGAATCATCACACTGGGAACACAAATCATGGCTAAATTACTAGATGATCCCCTAAGACACCTAGGGTCATAATAATATCTCCAACATATATGTCAAGGTAACGGAGTACCTCAACTCACTGATTAGTGTGGTTAATCTGGCCCATGGGAACATTGAAACAGAAAGAAAGGATTTGCAAATGCATCAGACTACTTAGAAACCTGGGATGACTCGGACAGCATAACGGCTGTAAATGCTCAGAAAAGATTTGAGACATTCACAAAAATGGTGGCATAACCACTCAGAAGCACAATATCAAGGTTTCGAGATCAACAATTAACATACGGAAGTAGTAGGAACTGAACTGAGACTTAAATCCAACAATCTTATAAGTCCACTGATTAGTAACACGTGATCCTGATAGAAAGAAGAGATAGCCTAGTTCTTAATCCCCGTAGAAGAGAAGATGATGACTCAGATCAGAAGGCATGAGGTATAAGGAGTAAAAAGAGCCTTACGTTCCATCCCACAATCAATTCCCTTATATAACTAAAGAATTTCTAGACTCAACTTCGACCAGTTTGGCTTGGTAATCCTACAGGCAGTCAAGCTCTGATACCAACGCTGTCAGGACCCCGACTCAATGCCACATCGATCTAGCATGTAACACCTCATATCACTTTGCGGCCTCACGCACGGTATTCCCACGGGTGTCGCCTTACCTTTGCCCGGGACCGTTTGCGCCTTTTGGCACACGTATATGACAGTGTCGCTAGCATCCATATGATAAGGAGCCCGGGCTGACATGGCTAGTCGTAAACCCAAAGTGGCACAGACTTACAGGGACAGGCATCCATGACCCAGCATCGAACGTGTCGGTCATCAGCGAGTGAATCCAGGCTGTAGCACTGGGCTAGCAGGACTCCGGTGAACCGGGCTGTAGCGGGCTAACAGGACTCCGGTATTCATCGCGTGACATTTCCCCGAAGGGACAGACACAGGAACGAAGAAGGACACATGCCGGCCAGCCTAAGTGTTCCGGAGCAGTAGCAAGCTACCATGGCTCGGTGGAAACACTAGGAGACATTTCCCGGTAAGAGAGGCTACTAAGGATAAACAACTAGATGGTCAGATCCCACACATACCAAGCATTTCAATAACATACACACAATATGCTCGATATGTGCAAACACAACATGGCATCACAACATGACTCTACGACTCAAGTATTTATTCAATAGGCTCCGAGGAGCGAGATATTACAAACATGGGTCTCATGACCCAACATTCAGAGCATACAAGTCAAAGCACAAGCGGAAGCTATCATGTCTGAGTACAGACATCTATAAATGAAAAAGGCTGAGAAGCCTGACTATCTACCAGATCCTGCCGAGGGCACAAGATCGTAGCTGAGGTAACAAGCTAAACGTCGAAGTCCACGCGAAACTACTAGTGAGACCGAAGTCTCTCTGCAAAAACATAAAATAGGCAAACGTGAGTACAAATGTACCCAGCAAGACTTACATCAGAACTAACTACATATGCATCATTATCAACAAAGGGGATGGTGGGGTTTAACTGCAGCAAGCCAGCTTTGACTCGGTGGCTATCCTGAACTACGACTGCAATGTAACTCTTTTGAGGTGGCGCACACGAGTCCACATATTCACCATATCAATACACCACTATGGATCCGCTCCCGTCTCCCTACGAGAACGCCATCCATAGCACTCACGCTTATCTTGCGTATTTTAGAGTATCCACTTTCACTTGTCTATGAACTGATATAAGCAACCCAGAAGTCCTTTTCCGCGGACACGGCTATTCGAATAGATCATATTAACCCTGCAGGGGTGTACTTCTTCACACACGCTCTCACCACTTACCGCCGTTTACACGACATGTACTCGGCAACCTTCAAGCGGAAGCCCAACGTGGGTGTCGGCCACGGCCTGCCTAAACACTCAAGTCTCTAGTCCAGGTTTATCGCCTATTCGGGTTCCATCCATGAGGAGATCCGGCCGGAGTTTCGCTCACAGCCCCAAACGATGTGAACAGGGTTCCCGAGACACCAAACGGGCGCCCGGTACACCGTGCCACGTGCCTACCGCATCACAGCCCACCCCTACGGTCAGCGCTGCCCACGGCCTCCAGCATACTACAAACACCAGAAACTACTTGCAACTCCTGGACAGAGGACAAGGGTGATCAAGAAGCCGAGAGGGTCCATTGGTTTCGGGCCCAATGCGTGGTAGTAGCTGAATCATGGATCACAAACACAGAACTCAGTTCCTGAGGACGGCTGCAATGAGACAACCCACCATGTACTCCTACATGGCCTCTCACCGCTACCTTTACCAAAACGTGTTCACACACTTAGCTCACACACAGTAGGACATGTTCACACGCCTCTGATTCATCCCCGATGAATCAGACCTGACTCAACTCTAAGCAGTAGCAGGCATGACAAACAAGCATGAATGAGTAGGCACAACAGGGCTCAAACAACTCCTACTCATGCTAGTGGGTTTCATCTATTTACTGTGGCAATGACAGGTCATGCAAAGGATAAAGGGGTTCAGCTACCGCAGCAAGTAACAGATGAATCGTTGTTGTCCTAATGCAGTAAAAGAGAGCAGGAGCGAGAGAGTGGGATTGTATCGGAATGAACAAGGGGGTTTTGCTTGCCTGGCACTTCTGAAGATAACATTGAGTCTTCATCAGTGTCAACGATCACATCATCGGTATCACGTCTATCGAGAGGGGACAATACCGGCAACACAGAAGGGAACACAATCAATGCAATGCACAATATGATGCATGATCATGACATGGCAAAATGAATGTGTTTTGGGCTAATGCAACTAGCAACAGATTAAATGAAGTTGGTTTGAATACAAGATTCAAATTCAAACTCCATATGTGATTATTCAAATGCCATTTAATTGATTTGTGCTATACAGCAGCTATAAGTTGTTCTAACATGCATGAAAATGGTACAGATGGATTCCTTGAATTTTTCTGGTAATTTTTCATATATAAATTATTTAATTTGGAGTTACGGTTGAATTTCTATGATTTTAGAAGTTTTAGGCATTTTCTGGAATTTTCTGAATAAAATTAAATCCAGAAAACATTATGCGTCAGCCTGACGTCATGCATGACGTCAGCAGGTCAACAGGGCTGGTCCAGGTCAAACCTGACGTGTGGGGACCACACGTCAGTGACACAGTTAACTAACCTAAGTTTAATTAGAGCCTGGGCCCGCATGTCAGTGTCCTATCTACTTAACTAAGTTAGTTAACACTAACTTAACCTGGTACTAATTAAACAGGGGGGCTGGGCCCACACGTCAGTCCGGCGAGGTCAAAGGGTCAAACCCCCTGGTCGGCGGGGTCAACTCGCCGGCGTTTAGCCGCCGGCGAGGCTAAACGCGGCGGTGCAGGTGCGGGTTTCACGTACAGGGCACCGTTCGGGGCGCCGTTGGGCTCTATGGATAGCTGGGAGTGGGCCGCGGCGAGTGGTGTAGGTAGTTGGGTTCGGGGTCGCCGGAAAAGGCGCCGGCGACGTGTTTGGCGGCGGCCGGAGCTCGGGTTTGCACGGGCGCGGCGAGGCAGAGCACAAGGAGCTCAACCAAGGGCATGGACGGCGTCGTGGGGTCACCAGGAGCACGTCTGTGCCATTGGGCGAGTAAGCGAAGCTCGGGAGCGCGTGGCTCAACGTCCATGGCGGCGGCGGCTTCGGTCGTCGGTGAACTAGGAGCCACGGTGTGAAAACAGGACAACAGAGAGGGGGGTTCGAGGGAGAGGCTTATGACGGTTGCAACGGTGCGGACGACGAGCTCAGGGAAGGCCGGAGCTGAGCGGGGCGGCGAGGTCGATCTCCGGTGGCCGAGGAGGGGAAAAGCCTCGGTGGTGGAGTTGCAGCGTGTCCGGGGCCTCGTGGGTCGTCGAGGAGGTCGGGGACGTCGAGACGGAGCTCGCTGGCACGGCGAGGGGTCGAGGGAGAGGCAGTGGCTACACAGGCGATGAGCGGCGGCGACGGGCTCCGCTCGGGAAGGGAGCAGAGAGGGGAGGGAGGTCCAGAGAGCGAGGGAGAAGTGAGAGGGGGTCGGGGAGGCGCGTGGCGTCGTCCGGGGCGTCGAGGAGGGAGGCAACCAGGCAGGAGGTGGCCAGGGGGAAGCAGGAGGTGGCCGAGGCCTCTCGGGCGCGCGCCACGCCTCGCCTCTGTTCGTCCTCCTGGCAGAGGAGGAAGATGACAAGGGGGAGGAGGTGGGCTGGGCCGGCCAGATGGAGCTGGGCCAGGTAAGTGGCGCCAGGTAAGTTCTGTTCTGTTTCATATTTTTCTTCTGTTTTGTTTTTATTTAATCTTTTGCCACTGTTTTGAAATAAAACAAATTCAAAGACAGTGACAAAATTCCCCTGAACATTTTATTTAGCACAATGGGATTATACCAAAGCACATAAAAATGTTTCAGTTATTTGAACATATATTCAGTAATATTTGGATATAAGTTCAAATTCAAAATAGTATTGATTTAAATTCAAAGTCCCAAAATAAATCCTTTTTTAAAATGTTCATTATTTTTGGTTCGGATCAAAACCCTTGCCAAAAATATTAAACATCTAAGAAGAGCATTTTGGAACAATGGATGAGATTTTAGGGTTTTTGCCCTTCTTTTATTTAGGGTTTTGAGGCTTCTGAATTCCTCAGTTCAGGTTTCAAAAAATTTAACCATGATGCTCAGATGGAAGCAGGCATAGGACAGGCCAGAACTAGGGATGTGACAATATTCCAGCTACTTGGGATGCTTTGAAAAAGGCTATGAGTACTCGCTGGGTTCCACCATATTATCAACGTGAATTGCTTCAAAATTGCAGCGTTTGAGACAAGGAAAAAATTCTGTAGAAGAATATTATTAGGAATTACAAACTGGTATGATTAGATGTGGTATTGTTGAGGATAATGAAGCTATGCTTGCACGTTTTATGGGTGGATTAAATAAAGAGATTCAAACCATTCTAGAGTATAAGGAATATAATAATATCACTCGTTTATTCCATCTTGCTTGCAAAGCTGAACGTGAAGTGCAGGATCGACAGGCATTGGCGCAAACTAACTTTTCTACAGGTCGACCTTCATCATGGACACCGCATGCATCCTCTACTTCCACACGTTCTGCTACACCGGCACCTTCGTCAGTTGCCACCTCCAACCGTGATACAAGAAAGCAGGCACAACCACCACTATCTGCCAAGAGCACACCTTCTAGGCCTACACAGAGCTCTTCTTCATCAATGGCATCAACAGGGCAAACACATGATATTATTTGTCGTCCTTGCAAGGGTGGAGGTCATTATGCGAGAGAATGCCCATCTAAGTGTGTGATGATTGTTAATGAGGATGGTGGGTATGAGTCCGCTAGTGACTATGATGAGGATACTTTGGCTCTTATTAGAAGTGAAGAACACGGTGGAGATGATTTTAATCATGAGACGCAATACATGGCTGCCGAAGATGCTGACATGTATGAATGTTTAGTTGCTCAACGTGTTTTGAGTGTGCAGGTTACACAAGCTGAGCATAAATCAGAGGCATAATTTGTCCCATACAAAGGGAGTAGTGAAGGAATGTTCTGTTCGCGTCATCATAGATGGATGGAGTTGCAATAACTTGGCTAGCATGGAGATGGTGGAGAAGCTCTCTCTCACCACAAGACCACATCCACATCCTTACTACATCCAATGGTTCAACAACAACGGCAATGTTAAGGTAACACGTATTGTTCGCGTGCGTTTTAGTATCTCTACATATGCTAATTATGTTGATGTGATGTGGTACCAATGCAAGCATGTTCCTTATTACTTGGTAGTGCATGGCAATTTGATAAAAATTCTGTACACCATGGTAGAAACAATCAGTATACTCTTGTTCATAAGGATAAACATATTACTTTGCTTCCTATGACTCCTGATTCCATTTTGAAAGATGATTAATAGAGCTAATAAAGCAAAATAGGAGAAAAATAAGAGTGAAAATCAGATTGTGGGAAAAGAATTTGAGCAACAAATGAAGCCTAATAATAAACCATCTAGTGTTGTTTATGAAATTAAATAGAAAAGTGCATGTTTCCTTGCCACCAAATCTGATATTGATGATCTAGATTTCAGCAAATCTGTTTGCTATGCTTTTGTGCGCAAAGAGGATTATTTTCTTTCGAGGATGTACCTTCCTTTTTGCCTCCTGCTATCACTAACATTTTGCAAGAGTTCGCTGACATCTTTCCACAAGATGTGCCACCGGGATTACCACCTATTCGAGGGATTGAGCATCAGATTGACTTAATTCCCGGTGCTTCGCTGCTAACCCGTGTGCCATACAATACCAATCCAAAGGAGACGAAGGAGATTATGCGTCAAGTACAGGAGCTGCTCGACAAAGGTTATATACGTGAATCTCTTAGTCCTTGTGCTATTCCTATAATATTAGTGCCAAAAAAAGATGGTACGTCGCGTATGTGTGTTGATTGTAGAGGCATTAATAATATTACTATTCGTTATCGTCATCCTATTCCTAGGCTAGATGATATGCTTGATGAATTGAGTGGCTCTGCAATATTCTCCAGAGTTGATTTGCGTAGTGGATACCATCAAATTCGTATGAAATTGGGAGATGAATGGAAAACATCATTTAAAACTATGTTCAGATTATATGAGTGGTTAGTCATGCCTTTTGGGTTAACTAATGCACCTAGTACTTCCATGAGATTAATGAACAAAGTTTTATGTGCTTTCATTGGACGATTTGTGGTAGTCTATTTTGATGATATACTGATTTATAGCAGATCTTTGGAGGAACATTTGGAAAATTTACGTGTTGTTTTTATTGCACTACGTGATGCACGTTTGTTTCATAACCTTGGGAAGTGCACCTTTTACACCGACTGAGTATCTTTTCTTGGCTATGTTGTTACTCCACAGGGAATTGAAGTTGATAATGCCAAGATTGAAGCTATTGAGAGTTGGCCGCAGCCAAAATCGGTCACACAAGTGAGGAGTTTTCTTGGCCTCGCTAGATTCTATATGCGTTTTGTGAGAGATTTCAGCACCATTGCTGCACCTCTCAATGAGCTTAGAAAGAAGGATGTGCCTTTTGTTTGGGGTACCGCACAGGAAGAAGCCTTCATGGTATTGAAAGATAAGTTGACACATGCTCCTTTACTCCACTTCTTGATTTTAATAACACTTTTGAGCTTGAATGTGATGCTAGTGGAATTGGATTAGGAGGTGTGTTATTACAAGATGGCAAATCTGTTGCATATTTTTATGAAAAATTGAGTGGGCCTAGTCTAAACTATTCTACTTTTGATAAATAATTATATGCTCTTGTTCGGACTTTAGAGACATGTCAACATTATTTATGGCCCAAAGAATTTGTTATACATTCTGATCATGAATCCTTGAAACATATTAAAAGTCAAGCAAAACTGAATCGTGGACATGCTAAATGGGTTGAATTCATTGAGACTTTCCCTTATGACATTAAACACAAGAAGGGTAAATAAAATGTTATTGCTGATGCATTATCTCGTCGATATACTATGCTTTCACAACTTGACTTCAAAATATTTGGTTTGGAGACCATCAAAGATCAATATGTGCATGATGTTGATTTTAAAGATGTAATGCAAAATTGTAAAGAAGGAAGAACATGGAAAAAGTTCATCCTTAATGATGGATTTGTGTTCCGTGCTAACAAGCTATGCATTCCAGCTAGCTCTGTTTGTCTTTTGTTGTTGCAGGAGAAGCATGGAGGAGGATTAATGGGACACTTTGGCATGAAGAAGACGGAGGACATACTTGCTACACATTTCTTTTGGCCAAAGATGAGACGGGATGTTGAGCGTTTTGTTGCTCGCCGCACTACATGTCAAAAAGCTAAGTCATGACTCAATCCTCATGGTTTATATATGCATTTGCCTGTACCTAGTATTCCTTGGGAGGATATATCTATGGACTTTGTTTTAGGTTTACCTCGAACAAAGAAGGGGAGGGATAGCATATTTGTTGTCGTGGATAGATTCTTGAAAATGGCAGACTTTATACCATGTCATAAAATCGATGATGTTGTTAATGTTGCTAATTTGTTCTTTCGTGAAATTATTCGCTTGCATGGTGTGCCACATACTATTGTTTCAGATCATGATACTAAATTTCTTAGCCACTTTTGGAGATGTTTATGGGCTAAGTTGGGGACTAAACTTCTTTTTAGTACTACTTGTCACCCTCAAACTAATGGTCAAACTGAAGTAGTCAATAGAACATTGTCTACTATGCTTAGGGATGTTTTGAAGAATAATAAGAAAATGTGGGAAGAATGCTTGCCTCATATTGAATTTGCTTATAATCGTTCGTTGTATTCTACTACTAAGATGTGCCCTTTTGAAATTGTGTATGGTTACCTACCTCGTGCACCCATTGATTTGTTGCCTCTTCCATCTTCGGAGAAGGTTAATTCTGTTGCTAAACAACGTGCTGAATTGATCTAAAAAATGCATGAGTTAACTAAGGAAAACATTGCACGTATGAATGTTGAATATAAACTTTCTGGAGATAAGGGAACAAGAACGGAGTTACAAGTGATGATTTCAGGACTTTGAAGCCACCATAAGGAGTGCATGAAGCCTTGGACGAAATATACAAGATGTCGCTTCATAAATTTCATCTAAAGGCTATTCTAGGTGCTGCATCACCTTATTATTGGGCCAGGCCCATGTAATTTTGAAATACTTGATTATAGGCTATTTTTAGAGTCTGTGTGTGTGGGGCAACAAGAGTTAGGGTTGGTTTCGGACCCCTCCCCAAGGGCCACGAAATCCCCCCCCCCTCTTCCTCCATATATACAGCCCTTAGGGCATTGTTTAGACTTTGGGTTTTATTTAGATTAAAAGTTCGCCATAGCTGCAACTTCACGTACTTCATTTGTGTTCAATGACCAAACAAAGGCGTCATAGAACCCCACCTTCATTAATAAAGTGTTCCTCTAATATTCGTAATATCCAGATTGAAATCTTAGTTTCTTACTTGTTCTTCGTTTGCTCGCAGGAAACAGACCCTCGTGGTCAGGTTGATCATGCTCCGGCATGGTCAATAACCCCTCGGAAGTTGGTTTACGATTGCTAAGGCGCGACGTCTTGCACGTTCGTAGTCGGATTGTCATGGTCGACTCCCACAGAAAAATGATAGCCACTATCTCATAGAAACATTGAGACACCTTCGCCTCTATCAGGAAGCAAGCACAGGCGTGAAGTCCCGAGGAATCAAGCAAAGGTTTCCCTATCGGAGCAACAAGACCAAGACCGCAGGATGGCAAGATGTAGGTCATCGCGGAACCCACCGCAACATCACCACCAGAGCCTTTTCTCAGGCGAAGACTACTTTTGCCAGGAGCTTATACTAGTTGTCCCCCTTTAAATTTGGCCGTTGTGGGATCCCTTCCCGCCTACATTTGGGAAGAGGACCAAGGACACTATAAATAGTACTTATCCACCACCATAGGGGAGGAGGATCATGGAGATCATCCTCTCACCCACCAGCTCATCGAGCTCAAGAACACCTCACCTCCTAAGGTTGTTCAACCACTATACTAGTCCATCCTCATCCCCTCGAGGTAATCCACCACAAAGCTGGAGTAGGGTATTACACCACAAGGTGGCCCAAACCAGGATAAACTACTGTGTCTCTTGTCCCTTGGGTTCGTCGAGCTAGGACGTGGAATCATTGAGGAGGCAGGTTGGGAAGGGGAAGTTCATTGCACGCACCCCAGTGCTCAAACCTCTCAAGGGTCTACAGAACCCTGATTCCAACAATGATCACTCAATAATGTATCAAGGAAATAGCACAATTGGTACCGGATCTTGTCATTTCTCACACCTACACAAATATGGCTTATGGAGTAGCTTGGTGAGGATAGTGGCACAAAAATTTGATGCAAAATGTTAGAAAGAGTCAATAATGTTGAAAGAGATTCACAAATTCACTAGTGAAACAAGTAGACCAATAGCAATGAAAATGGCACATGGAAACACACACACGGATAGATAAATGGGGTCGTGCAACCAAGGAATGAGCACAAAATGTGGAATCCACGGAAAATGCTCGTGTTGCACAACTCAAGAGAGACGGTAGCATGATTGCTCAATAAGAGGATATGACACTTGTGCACAACCTATAAGATGCAAAATGGGTAAACTTTCTATCCCAAGTATGCTATGTATGTATGGTTCCCGATGTTCCTCTCAAGAAGATCCAAGATGATCGGATATGACAATCTTATATGCAATGTGGTATATGTTGGGGAACGCAGTATTTCGAAAAATTTACCTACGATCACGCAAGATCTATCTAGGAGATGCATAGCAACGAGAGGGGAGAGTGTGTCTACGTACCCTCGTAGACCGAAAGCGGAAGCGTTTAGTAACGCGGTTGATGTAGTCGAACGCCTTCGCAATCCAACCGATCAAGTACCGAATGCACGACACATCCGCGATCAACACACGTTCAGCTCAATAACGTCCCTCGAACTCTTGATCCAGTTGAGGGCGAGGGAGAGTTCCGTAAACACGACGGCGTGATGATGGTGATGATGAAGTTACCGATGCAGGGCTTCGCCTAAGAACTACAACGATATGACTGAGGTGTGTAACTGTGGAGGGGGGGCACTGCACAGGGCTAAAAGATCAACTTGTGTGTCTATGGGGTGCCCCCTGGCTGTCACATCCCTGGCTTTGCTATGCACTTGGTCTAGCTTGGTTGCTGCATCATGTCTAAATTTCTTTTAAACTTGAAATGGGGGCCGATAAACCCTAGCAACTAATGAATTCAACTAGGGTCAACATAAAATCTTTTTCAATAAACCCAAAATGCCCTCTGGAAATGCTCATGATTTCTGGTAAAGGTGAAAACCTCTGCCAAATGATGCACATATTTTTAGGCCATTCTGGATTTTTGAATTAAATCCTATGGTATTTTCATTTGGGCATTTGAATACTGTAAAATATTTGAAATGCTCAAATAATCATAAACTAAAATGTTTACTGTTGGATATATTCTAAACAGTAGCCATGATTAGTTTCATGATTTTTGAAAGTGTCTGAGTATTTTTAATAAAGCCCTAAAATTTACAGAATAATAGAAAACTGAGATAATTAGAAAAAGGAGAGAGAGAAACCTACCCGGCCCAGCTCCTCCAGCCACTTACCTGGCGCCACCAACCGGCCCAGCACTGCAGCTGGCCAGCCCAGCCCACCACTGTAGCCCCCTCCGTCGTCTTCCTCCCCTCGCCCCGAAGCAGCTGCGTGCTCGCACGCGCACGGCCGCGCCGGCCATCTCCTCCCTCCCTGCCTGCCTGGCCCCTCTCCGATGCGCCTAGACGACGCCACGGAGATGCCGAACCCCCTGGACTCCCTCTCTCTCCCCCAAACGCTCTCCCCTCCTATGTTCTTTCCGTCTGAACGCGCCCGTCGCCACCGACGCCGTTCGCCGCGGCCACAGCCACCGCCTCGCCTTCCCGACGCCTCCCAAAGCTCCGCCACCATCCATTACACCTCCTAGAGCAACCCCCGAGCGCCGGACGCCCCAAGACGACCGCCTCGACTCCTTCTTCAAGCTTCGGTCGCCGGCGATCGCCCTCGACGATTCGTCATCCTCAGCACGCCCCCGGCTACCCCGAGCATCGCTTCGTGATCTACGTGAGCCCTGCCGTCTTTCCCCTCTCTTCTCGCTGCGAAATGCACCCTCTAGACGCCCTAATCACCGGAGCCGATTGCTCCTCGCCGCCGGCCATGGCGCCGCCGTGGCCAGGGCCACCCCAGCTTGCGCCCGAGCATGTTACCAAGTTCGCCGCCCACCCAGGAGCCCGCAGCGCCCTTCCATTTCCCCTCTAGTGCACCGCAGCGCCGTGTTCGACCTCGGCCGAACTCCGGCGGCCACCTAGGTCGTCGCCGGCGCCGATTCCGGCCACCCTGACCCCAGCTGACTCCACCAAGAGCTTCGGCTCGTCCGCAGCTCCACCTAGATGCCCTCCGCGGCCCATTTGGTCGTCGGAGTGGCCAAAACCACTCTCGCTGCCGCGTCGGGCTCGCCGGCGGCTAAACGCCGGTGTAGCCGACGTTGACCTTGACCACCGGTGGGCCCTGGTTGACTCTCCTGAGTCAATGACAGGTGGGGCCTAGCCCTGTTAACTATTTAGGATTAGTTTAAATTAATTTTCGTTTAACTAATTACACTGACACGCGGGACCCACTGTCAGGTTTGACCCGGACCGTGTCCCGTTGACCCACTGATGTCACACTGACGTCAGGCTGACGCAGTTAATTCTTTCTGGATTTAAAAATAATTCAGGAAATTCCAGAAAATGCCCTAAACTTCTAAAAATGATATAAATTCAAACGTAACTCCCAATGAAATAATTTATATATGAAAAATGATCAGAAAAATCCAATCTATCCATCTGTACTGTTTTCATGCATGTTAGAACAACTTATGACTACTGTTTAGGACAATTCAACTAAATGGCATTTAAGAAATCACATGTGGAGTTTGAATTTGAACCTAGGGTTCAAACTAACTTCATTTAATCTGCTGCTAGTTGCATTAGCCCAAAACACATTCATATTGCCATGTCATAGCATGCATCATATTGTGCATTGCATTGATCGTGTTTCTTCTGTGTTTGCCGGTGTTGTTCCCCCTCGGTAGACGCTGTACCTATGATGTGATCGTTGACACTGATGAAGAATGAATGTTATCTTCAGAAGTGCCAGGCAAGCAAAACCCCCTTGTTCATTCCGATACAATCCTACTCTCTCGCTCCTGCTCTCTTTTATTGCATTAGGACAACAACGATTCAACTGTTACTTGCTGTGGTAGCTGAACCCCTTTATCCTCTGCATGACCTGTCATTGCCATAGTAAATAGATGAAACCCACTAGTATGAGTAGGAGTTGTTTGAGCCATGTTGTGCCTACTCATTCATGTTTGTTTGTCATGCCTGCTATTGCTTAGAGTTGAGTCAGGTCTGATTCATCGGGGATGAATCAGAGGTGTATGAACATGTCCTACTGTGTGTGAGATAAGTGTGTGAATACGATTTGGTAAAGGTAATGGTGAGAGGCCATGTAGGAGTACATGGTGGGTTGTCTCATTGCAGCCATCCTCAGGAACTGAGTTCTGTGTTTGTGATCCATGAAACAAATACTATCACGCATTGGGCCCGAAACCAATGGACCCTCTCGGCTTCTTAATCACCCTTGTTCTCTGTCCAGGAGTTGCAACTAGTTTCTGGTGTTTGTAGGATATGTGTTGGAGGCTGTGGGCAGCGCTGACCGGAGGGGTGGGCTGTGATGCGGTAGATACACCGTGGCCCGGTGTATCGAGCGCCCGTTTGGTGTCTCGGGGACCCTGCACACATCGTTTGGGGCTGTGAGCGAAACTCCGGCCGGATCTTCTCATGGATGGAACCCGAATAGGCGATAAACCTGGACTAGAGACTTGAGTGTTTAGGTAGGCCGTGGCTGACACCCACATTGGGCTTCCACTTGAAGGTTGTCGAGTACATGTCGTGTAAACGGCGGTAAGTGGTGAGAGCGTGTGTGAAGAAGTACACCCCTGCAGGGTTAACATCATCTATTCGAATAGCCGTGTCCGCGGAAAAGGACTTCTGGGTTGCCTGTACAGTTCATAGACAAGAGAAAGTGGATACTCTAAAATACGCAAGATAAGCGTGAGTGCTATGAATGGCGTTCTCGTAGGGAGACGGGGTTGGATCCATAGTGGTGTATTGATATGGTGAATATGTGGACTCGTGTGCGCCACCTCAAAAGAGTTACTTGCAGTCGTAGTTCAGGTTAGCCACCGAGTCAAAGCTGGCTTGCTCCAGTTAAACCCCACCATCCCCTTTGTTGATAATGGTGCATATGTAGTTAGTTCTGATGTAAGTCTTGCTGGGTACATTTGTACTCACGTTGCTTAATTTATGTTTTTGCAGAGAGACTTCAGTCTCGCTAGTAGTTCCGCATGGACTTCGATGTTTAGCTTGTTACCTCAGCTACGATCTTGTGCCCTCGGCAGGATATGGTAGATAGTCAGGCTTCTCAGCCTTTTTCATTTATAGATGTCTGTACTCAGACATGTTAAGCTTCCGCATGTGTTTGACTTGTATGCTCTGAATGTTGGGTCGTGAGACCCATGTTTGTATTATCTCGCTCCTCGGAGCCTATTGAATAAATACTTGAGTCGTAGAGTCATGTTGTGATGCCATGTTGTATTTGCACATATCGAGCATATTGTGTGTATGTTATTGAAATGCTTGGTATGTGTGGGATCTGACTATCTAGTTGTTTATCCTTAGTAGCCCCTCTTACCAGGAAATGTCTCCTAGTGTTTCCATCGAGCCATGGTAGCTTGCTACTGCTCCGGAACACTTAGGCTAGCCGGCATGTGTCCTTCTTCGTTCCTGTGTCTGTCCCTTCGGGGAAATGTCACACGATGAATACCAGAGTCCTATTAGCCCGCTACAGCTTGGTTCACCGGAGTCCTGCTAGCCCAGTGCTACAGCCTGGATTCACTCGCTGATGACCGACACGTTCGATGCTGGGTCATGGATGCCTGTCCCTGTAGGTTTGTGCCACTTTGGGTTTACGACTAGCCATGTCAGCCCGGGCTCCTTATCATATGTATGCTAGCGACACTATCATATACGTGTGCCAAAAGGCGCAAACGGTCCCGGGCAAAGGTAAGGCGACACCCGTGGGAATACCGTGTGTGAGGCCCCAAAGTGATATGAGGTGTTACATGCTAGATCGATGTGGCATTGAGTCGGGGTCCTGACAGCATTGGTATCAGAGCTTGACTGCCTGTAGGATTACCAAGCCAAACTGGTCGAAGTCGAGTCTAGAAATTCTTTAGTTATACGTAGGGGAATTGATTGTGGGTTGAAACGTAAGGCTCTTTTACTCCTTATACCTCATGGCCTTCTGATCTGAGTCATCATCTTCTCTTCTACGGGGATTAAGACCTAGGCTATCTCTTCTTTCTATTAGGATCACGTGTTACTAATCCGTAGACTTATATAATTGTTGGACTTAAGCCTCTGTTCAGTTTCTACTACTTCCGTACGTTAACTGTAGATCTCGAAACCTTGATATTGTGCTTCCGAGTGGTTATGCCACCATTTTTCTGAATGTCTCAAATCTTTTCTGAGCATTTACAGCCGTTATGCCGTCCGAGTCATCCCAGGTTTCTAAATAGTCTGATGCATTTGCAAATCCTTTCTTTCCATTCTCGATGTCCTTTATGGTCAGAATAAACACACTAACCGGTGCGTTGAGGTAATTATTGCCTTGACATATATGTTGGAGCTATTATTATGACCCTAGGTGTTTTAGGGAGTCACCTAGTAATCTAGCAATGTTTTGTGTTCCCAGTGTGAAGATTCTGGCCATCATTCTCGAAAGCATCTCGTGGTGCTACTTAGGAGTAGGTATTCTATTCCTGGGTTCTTGAACCCGAGATTCACCCTTCTTACCTCAAGTTGATAGTGTTTGCTAGTTCCTTTAGGATATTAGTAACCTTTGCGATAGTCCTTGAGGTCCGTGGTATTTCCTTCTTCCAAATACTATGAACCACTTATGGCGGAAGTTTGTTGGATTAAAGGATCACAACGGGAGTGCTCTCGATGAGTTCTCCATGCTATATTGTGACTCTACCAGTCCTAACCTTCTGCATGGGTTATGCGGAAGAAACATGTTGAACTTGGTTCGACATACTAATCTATGCATCCATAACTCAGAAAATTATATGTTCTTTGAGTTGTCCCTCTTAGTTGTATTCTGGCCCCTGTCTATCATTTGATAGTCAAGAGTATGCGTGCATTCGTTCATCGATACCTATTACTCTTGTGGTCCGTCAAGCCATTCTACTCCGGAATGACTAGGAGAAACCAACTCCAGTACCTCATCCATATCTAGGATTGGGTCAAAACAATTGTACTCCACAGATCAAAATACTAATCCAGTCTTTGTTCTGTTCCACCCTGGAGTGTTACCATCTTTTATATCGGGATTATTGTAGGAATTGCACACCATCCTATGAACTCTTGGTGCAGTGATACTTCTCTCCATCATTAGTCATTTCTCGGTTCCCGTGTTCTTATAACCGGAATGTCGACTAGTGAATCGTGATGTGTGAAATCAATACTCCTAGCAACCTTGTTGCTTGGTAGTTAAATGGACAATAACCTCATTCTTAACGTGTTGGTTCTTGAATCATCATTCTAAGATTGATCGTGCTACCTTGTCCATCTTCCTGGTGCACATTTCGATTGATGAGTTAGGATTTTGTCAAGTCCTCGCTCATTTGATCATATCGTCTTGCCCTGAAAAGCAAGATTGTTCTCGAGCTTAGTAACATATCGGTGGTTAATGATTTTTCGAATATCTTCTCGAAAGTATCACCAGGTTATCACCTGACTGTTATGTTGAGCTCGTGATCAAGTTGGTTTATCCTGTAAACCACTCTTTCTCCAAGAATCTGTGTTGGATACCCCTGAGCTAGTTTGTTAAGCCAAACAACAACTTGGAGAGTTGGAAGATAGAAGCTTGTCCGATATAGTTCATTATAAGCGATGTCTTGTATGTGTGTTGAAGAAAGTTGATATTTCATCGACTGACCCTCGTGATCAGTTAATGGACCTATCATCTTATCCAACCTTTGATTGTAGTATGGGCTATCATCCAGTCAGACCAGAACCAACGATATCCGTAATGTTGTCTTACTCGTGGTTGATCCCTCGAGCATACACCATTATATCTTTTGGGTCTGACCAATGCTATCACTTGTTCACTTAACTATGGAATTCCTTTTAAAAGGAAACCCAGATGAATTGTTGTTGAGCCCATTGACAACATCCTTATCTCCTCCATGATCTTGTTGGACAACAAGTTAGTGTTGGAAACTTTTGAAAGCATTTTCTTCATGCTAGCTCATGAAGTATTTGTTTGATGAAAGGAGTGACTTCCTCTTATACACGTGCATTTGGTGAAAGTTGCCGCCGTGAATTTGAGAAAGTTAGTTTTGCTTCCTCTGGAATCATCCCAAGTCAGTCATGCATACGTGCGAAGTATTCTGTGGTCTGGAGACTTGCAACCTTCATTCCATATGTGTCGCGAGCACACCAAGCCACCGATTGATTTGTTCAAGGAGAAGAAGTTCCTTCTTAAGAGCATGCCTTATGCAAGGACTTCGATATCCTTGTTGATGGTTTACCCACCTGAACTCGGTAGTGTTTTATTATAAGACTACCACGTGGTCATGCTTGTCTAGGACAACATGTTCACATGTTTGTAGCAGAACCAGCTCATGTTTTGGAGTTTACTATCGTAGTTCATTCCCCGAGAATCTCGCAACGTCATCTCGTCGATTTGTGTTGCAAACTTTCGTTTTTCTTCCTAGACTCGATGAGTCTGGAATATCTTGACACCAACCAGATCTGAATCTCAGGCAGATATGATGGTTTGGAACATTTCCCAAGAACTATAATATCGGTCCCTCGGAAACCGGTAAAGTGGATGTCGTGGCCAACACACCCTGCCGGAAGACCTATTATTGTAGTATCTTGATTGAAGAAGTTGGCCACCTCCCCATAAGGACTTCGTAGGATTTACTCCCTAGTTATGCCTTATGATTTTTGTGTTTCCGAAGTCCGACCTTTACTTGATGTTCTAGATACCAGACCATTTCAAGGAATGGGATACGCTAGTACATCAAGGAGAACATTAGAAGCGGAGTGCTAAATGTCTCTCGGTCGATCATCCAGGTTTTGTTTCCTTAGCCTCACTAAGGTAAAATCTGAGAAAGTGTTATCTTCTTTTGCATCCGCATCGTCCGTCAGTATTCATCGTGGTAGTACGTTGTGTTGCCAGGATCCTTGACACGGATATTGGTAAAATCTTGATGTTTATGGAAATGCTCAAGTTCTTGAGAGCACGCGCAAGCGCTAGGTGTTATCATCGACACTAACTGGGATGCTCTCAGTTTCCTCGGTTATGCTATAACTTTTCAAAACAGTGAATTCACTCTCTATTGTTGGGTTCTTCCCCAGTTACCAGAATCATTCCCAGCATTTGCATTTTGTTCCCAGCTTGCACCGCCAATGTGTCATTCTACCATGGGTCCCTTCCATTTCCGGTGGTAAGCAGATTCATCCATTATGTTGTCTTCAACAAGGTAATCCACATCATCCAAGTCCGAGTATGCCATTCTACCGACCCCCTCCAAACGATCGCTCGAGAATTGCCTTAGGCTGGTTTAAAGAGTCTCAATGATCTCTGAATCAAAGGTAATTCTTTTTGCCACTTACGGGGGATATATATCTACGAGTCACCATCCCTCAGGTGTCTCGATATGGTATCATGGCAACCCAACTCCTTGCTGCGTTGACAACCGATTACCACCTTCTTAAGCGTGAAATTGTTGTCTACCTAGTGAACCTTCGTCATCTGCTTCACTCCATTCCTATGGATGTGTGCTTCGTCTCTCAGCTCGAGAGATGTTGCTATGTCTCATTCCGTGGGTTAATCCTGAGTTGTTCGACCTTCGAGAAGAACGATTCTTTTAGGGTCTTTCCTTTCCTCTCGTTGTCATGTTAGTTGGAGTTCTCAGAGCAAGACTTCGATACAATGATGGTGAACGAGTCAACGTTCATTTGAAGTGCAACCTGGATCATGAAGATTGTGCTAGTTTGCGTTCCCCCTTCACCTTACCCTACGCTTGAATCTCGGGATGAGATTTTTGTTTAGTGGGGGTGAGTTGTCACATCCCTGGCTTTGCTATGCACTTGGGCTAGCTTGGTTGCTGCATCATGTCTAAATTTCTTTTAAACTTGAAATGGGGGCGGATAAACCCTAGCAACTAATGAATTCAACTAGGGTCAACATAAAATCTTTTTCAATAAACCCAAAATGCCCTCTGGAAATGTTCATGATTTCTGGTAAAGGTGAAAACCTCTGCCAAAAATGATGCACATATTTTTAGGCCATTCTGGATTTTTGAATTAAATCCTATGGTATTTTCATTTGGGCATTTGAATACTGTAAAATATTTGAAATGCTCAAATAATCATAAACTAAAATGTTTACTGTTGGATATATTCTAAACAGTAGCCATGATTAGTTTCATGATTTTTGAAAGTGTCTGAGTATTTTTAATAAAGCCCTAAAATTTACAGAATAATAGAAAACTGAGATAATTAGAAAAAGGAGAGAGAGAAACCTACTCGGCCCAGCTCCTCCAGCCACTTACCTGGCGCCACCAACCGGCCCAGCACTGCAGCTGGCCGGCCCAGCCCACCACTGCAGCCCCCTCCGTCGTCTTCCTCCCCTCGCCCCGAAGCAGCTGCGTGCTCGCACGCGCACGGCCGCGCCGGCCACCTCCTCCCTCCCTGCCTGCCTGGCCCCTCTCCGATGCACATAGACGACGCCACGGAGATGCCGAACCCCCCTGGACTCCCTCTCTCTCCCCCCAAACGCTCTCCCCTCCTCTGTTCTTTCCGTTCGAACGCGCCCGTCGCCACTGACGCCGTTCGCCGCAGCCACAGCCACCGCCTCGCCTTCCCGACGCCTCCCAAAGCTCCGCCACCATCCATTACACCTCCTAGAGCAACCCCCGAGCGCCGGACGCCCCAAGACGACCGCCTCGACTCCGTCTTCAAGCTTCGGTCGCCGGTGATCGCCCTCGATGATTCGTCATCCTCAGCACGCCCCCGGCTACCCCGAGCATCGCTTCGTGATCTACGTGAGCCCTGCCGTCTTTCCCCTCTCTTCTCGCTGCGAAACGAACCCTCTAGCCGCCCTAATCACCGGAGCCGATTGCTCCTCGCCGCCGGCCATGGCGCCGCCGTGGCCAGGGCCACCCCAGCTTGCGCCCGAGCATGTTACCAAGTTCGCCGTTCTCCCAGGAGCCCGCAGCGCCCTTCCGTTTCCCCTCTAGTGCACCGCAGCACCGTGTTCAACCTCGGCCAAACTCCGGCGGCCACCTAGGTCGTCGCTGGCGCCGATTCCGGCCACCCCGACCCCAGCTAACTCCACCAAGAGCTTCGGCTCGTCCCAGCTCCACCTAGATGCCCAAACCACTCTCGCCGCCGCGTCGGGCTCGCCGGCGGCTAAACGCTGGTGTAGCCGATGTTGACCTTGACCACGGGTGGGCTCTGGTTGACTCTCCTGAGTCAATGACAGGTGGGGCCCAGCCCTGTTAACTATTTAGGATTAGTGTAAATTAATTTTAGTTTAACTAATTACACTGACACGCGGGGCCCACTGTCAGGTTTGACCCGGACCGTGTCCCGTTGACCCGCTGATGTCACACTGGCGTCAGGCTGACGCAGTTAATTCTTTCTGGATTTAAAAATAATTCAGGAAATTCCAGAAAATGCCCTAAACTTCTAAAAATCATATAAATTCAACCGTAACTCCAAATGAAATAATTTATATATGAAAAATGATCAGAAAAATCCAATCTATCCATCTGTACCATTTTCATGCATGTTAGAACAACTTATGACTACTGTTTAGGACAATTCAACTAAATGGCATTTAAGAAATCACATGTGGAGTTTGAATTTGAACCTAGGGTTCAAACTAACTTCATTTAATCTGCTGCTAGTTGCATTAGCCCAAAACACATTCATATTGCCATGTCATAGCATGCATCATACTGTGCATTGCATTGATCGTGTTTCTTCTGTGTTTGCCGGTGTTGTTCCCCCTCGGTAGACGCTGTACCTATGATGTGATCGTTGACACTTATGAAGACTGAATGTTATCTTCAGAAGTGCCAGGCAAGCAAAACCCCCTTGTTCATTCCGATACAATCCTACTCTCTCGCTCCTGCTCTCTTTTATTGCATTAGGACAACAACGATTCAACTGTTACTTGCTGCGGTAGCTGAACCCCTTTATCCTCTGCATGACCTGTCATTGCCACAGTAAATAGATGAAACCCACTAGTATGAGTAGGAGTTGTTTGAGCCATGTTGTGCCTACTCATTCATGTTTGTTTGTCATGCCTGCTATTGCTTAGAGTTGAGTCAGGTCTGATTCATCGGGGATGAATCAGAGGTGTATGAACATGTCCTACTGTGTGTGAGCTAAGTGTGTGAATACGATTTGGTAAAGGTAGCGGTGAGAGGCCATGTAGGAGTACATGGTGGGTTGTCTCATTGCAGCCGTCCTCAGGAACTGAGTTCTGTGGTTGTGATCCATGAAACAGATACTACCACGCATTGGGCCCGAAACCAATGGACCCTCTCGGCTTCTTAATCACCCTTGTTCTCTGTCCAGGAGTTGCAACTAGTTTCTGGTGTTTGTAGGATATGTGTTGGAGGCCGTGGGCAGCGCTGACCGGAGGGGTGGGCTGTGATGCGGTAGATACACCATGGCCCGGTGTACCGAGCGCCCGTTTGGTGTCTCGGGAACCCTGCACACATCGTTTGGGGCTGTGAGCGAAACTCCGGCCGGATCTCCTCATGGATGGAACCCGAATAGGCGATAAACCTGGACTAGAGACTTGAGTGTTTAGGTAGGCCGTGGCCGACACCCACGTTGGGCTTCCGCTTGAAGGTTGCCGAGTACATGTCGTGTAAACGGCGGTAAGTGGTGAGAGCGTGTGTGAAGAAGTACACCCCTGCAGGGTTAACATCATCTATTCGAATAGCCGTGTCCGTGGAAAAGGACTTCTGGGTTGCCTGTACAGTTCATAGACAAGTGAAAGTGGATACTGTAAAATACGCAAGATAAGCGTGAGTGCTATGGATGGCGTTCTCGTAGGGAGACGGGGTTGGATCCATAGTGGTGTATTGATATGGTGAATATGTGGACTCGTGTGCGCCACCTCAAAACAGTTACTTGCAGTCGTAGTTCAGGTTAGCCACCGAGTCAAAGCTGGCTTGCTGCAGTTAAACCCCACCATCCCCTTTGTTGATAATGGTGCAAATGTAGTTAGTTCTGATGTAAGTCTTGCTGGGTACATTTGTACTCACATTGCTTAATTTATGTTTTTGCAGAGAGACTTCAGTCTCGCTAGTAGTTCCGCGTGGACTTCGACGTTTAGCTTGTTGCCCCAGCTACGATCTTGTGCCCTCGGCAGGATATGGTAGATAGTCAGGCTTCTCAGCCTTTTTCATTTATAGATGTCTGTACTCAGACATGTTAAGCTTCCGCATGTGTTTGACTTGTATGCTCTGAATGTTGGGTCGTGAGATCCATGTTTGTATTATCTCGCTCCTTGGAGCCTATTGAATAAATACTTGAGTCGTAGAGTCATGTTGTGATGCCATGTTGTATTTGCACATATCGAGCATATTGTGTGTATGTTATTGAAATGCTTGGTATGTGTGGGATCTGACTATCTAGTTGTTTATCCTTAGTAGCCCCTCTTACCGGGAAATGTCTCCTAGTGTTTCCACCGAGCCATGGTAGCTTGCTACTGCTCCGGAACACTTAGGCTGGCCGGCATGTGTCCTTCTTTGTTCCTGTGTCTGTCCCTTCGGGGAAATGTCACGCGATGAATACCAGAGTCCTGTTAGCCCGCTACAGCCCGGTTCACCGGAGTCCTGCTAGCCCAGTGCTACAGCCTATATTCACTCGCTGATGACCGACACGTTCGATGCTGGGTCATGGATGCCTGTCCCTGTAGGTTTGTGCCACTTTGGGTTTACGACTAGCCATGTCAGCCTGGGCTCCTTATCATATGGATGCTAGCGACACTATCATATACATGTGCCAAAAGGCGCAAACGGTCCCGGGCAAAGGTAAGGCGACACCCGTGGGAATACCGTACGTGAGGCCGCAAAGTGATATGAGGTGTTACATGCTAGATCAATGTGGCATTGAGTTGGGGTCCTGACACTGGCCACGTATATAAAGGAGGGGAGGGAAGAGGTGGCCGGCCCAAGGGGGCCATGCCAGGTGTGGGGAGTCCTAGTAGGACTCCCCAGTCCAAGTAGGATTCCCCTCCTCTTTCATATTCCTAGTAGGAGAAGGATGGAAGGAGGAGGAGGACGAGGAGAGAAGGAAAGGCGGGCTGCCCCCCCCAACCCTAGTCCAATTCGGTTTGGGCTAGGGGGCGTGCACCACTCCTTGGCCGGCCTCCTCTCTTCCACCACTAGGCCCATGAGGCCAAATAACTTCGTGGGGGTCCGGTAACCCCTGGTACTCCGAAACTCATCCGAAATGACCCGAACCATTCTAGTGTCCGAATGTAACCTTCCAATATATGAATCTTTATGTCTCGACCATTTTGAGACTCCTCGTCATGTCCGTGATCTCATCTGGGACTCCGAACAAACTTTGGTTCATCAAAACATGGAACTCATAATACAAATCGTCATCGAACGTTAAGCGTGCGGACCCTACGGGTTCGAGAACTATGTAGACATGACCGAGACACATCTCCGGTCAATAACCAATAGCAGAACCTGGATGCTCATATTGGCTCCTACATATTCTACGAAGATCTTTATCGGTCAAACTACATAACAACATGCGTTGTTTCCTATGTCATCGGTATGTTACTTGCCCGAGATTCGATCGTCGGTATCATCATACCTAGTTCAATCTCATCACCAACAAGTCTCTTTACTCGTTCCTTAATGCATCATCCCGCAACTAACTCATTAGTCACATTGCTTGCAAGGCTCATAGTGATGAGCATTACTGAGAGATCCCACAGATACCTCTCCGATACATGGAGTGACAAATCCTAATCTCGATCTATGCCAACTCAACAAACACCATCGGAGACACCTGTAGAGCATCTTTATAATCACCCAGTTACATTGTGACATTTGATAGCACACAAGGTGTTCCTCCAGTATTCGGGAGTTGCATGATCTCATAGTCTGAGGAACATGTATAAGTCATGAAGAAAGCAATAGCAGAAAAACGAAACGATCATTATGCTAAGCTAACTAATGGGTCTTGTCCATCACATCATTTTCTAATGATGTAATCCCGTTCATCAAATGACAACACATGTCTATGGCTAGGAAACTTAACCAACCATCTTTGATTAACAAGCTAGTAAAGTAGAGGCATACTAGGGACACTCTGTTTGTTTATGTATTCACACATGTACTAAGTTACCGGTTAATACAAGTCTAGCACGAATAATAAACATTTATCATGATATAAGGAAATATGATCAGCTGCAACCCACCAAGCCTTTTCTCAGGAGTGACCGGCGGCTCCACCACCCCGATAGGGCAGATCCGCCTCCCTGTCACCTTCGGCCAACGCAACAACTACCGCACGGAGCTCATCGACTACGATGTCGCCCACATCTGCCTTCCGTACAATGCCATCCTAGGGTATCCAACCCTGGCCAAGTTCATGGCGGTGACTCGCCATGGTTACAATGTCCTCGAGATGCCTCGGAACCGTGACATCATCATGGTAGCCTGCGAGGAGAAGGATGTGGTGTGCTCTCTCGAGCGCGCCTACCCAGGCCGCAATGATCGAGGACCCAACCAACGAGGGCACCATCCACCCTCCTGAGGCTGCCCCCAATAAGAACAAGAAGCTACTCCGCCAAGAGCCTCAGGAGCGCGGTGTCTCCAGAACACCACCTCAGGACCTGCACCCACGGAAGGGGTGCCTCTCTCTCGCGCATAGGAAGGCACGCCCAGTGCCCTCCTCGGGCTGGGCTCGGGGGCTCTCTTCTAGAGGGCCTCTAACTTAGCCAATGTCACGAGGGAGGCGCTGAGGCACCACGTGGAGGTGTGCTATATCGCACGCTTCCCTCGCAAGGGCACAAGGCACGGGGTGCCGGGTGCTCAGGAGTTCATCACCAAGGCGACCGAGGAGCTTCAAGAGGTGAGAGCCATGCGCGGTGACCACCGCCCACCACCTGGCGTGGCTCCTTTTCCTGGCGAGGACAACGAGCTGCGCATCTGCGTCAACATTCTGGGGCTCAACAGGGCCGCATCCCAGGAGCGCTTCTGGCCATCGCACGTTGGTCGGTGTGAGGGGCCCCCTCATAGCTATGTTCACGTGCCTTTTGGCCTGCCGAGCGCGGGTTACCTTCTGGCGTCGCCTGCGAAGCGTCGTGGCAGCTCAGGAGGCCAGGCACCACGCGGTCTTGGCGGAGATGGCGGCGGTTCTTCATGAGCCTCCCGAGGTCCAGGACCCAGGCAACTTGTGAGGAGTGACCTTTTCAGCGCGCATCTCCGGCTACTCCAACATCTCTTTAGCAACGGAGCGAGGTGACATTTTCCAGTTTATTCAGTTGGGGCGCCCCACGGGCTGCATAATCCCTAGATTGCATGGGCATGTCCCTGCAACATGTATCTTTCTTGCATCTTCAATTCGCTTTGTTGGGGGCGCCCCTCGGGCTGCATCATCCCCAGGCCGTGTGGGTCTGTCCCTGTGGCATGTGCCATTTTGCATCTGTCAAAACTAGCGTTATCTCCTTCCATGAGACGATTTATGTTATCACCTGCTTTCTTGTTGCCCTTCCAGGTTTCCCGCGTTACTCAACAGCCTCCTGCTCATCCCGCAACGGGAGCTACACATGCTGGCACGGCGCTTGTGCTCAGGTCCGTCCCTGCAACACTGACAAACTTGAGAGATCGAGCTCTAGCTCGCGGCCCGCTCCGTGCATGTCACCTCACCAGATCCTTAGTGTCGTCATCTTCTTGCGGAAAGATCAACGGCCGGACAGCAAAATGCCATTATGAGTTATATTACCCTCTCGGACTAACCCGCAGGAATCTCCAGAGCTTAACTACAGGCGGCCCCGCCGGCCGCCCCTTTTTTACGCGATTCGCTTGCGCGTTATAGGGGGGCTCCTAAGCATCACGACTCAGGAGCTCCTACTGATTCTCCAGTCGTCACCCTGTGGCCTTGACCACGGCATCGTGACCTGGCATACCAATGGCGACTGAGTCTCGCTCGAGGGTCGGGATCCGAGGATGCAGAGCAATTAGATGAGCAAGGAAAGGGGAGGCCAGCGCGAGCCCTACCTAGTAGCACCACCGCTAAAGCAAAAGTTGGGCGTCGTACAAGGAACCACCTCAGGCTTGCCAAAAGATAAGTCACACATGCATGACGGCATGAATCTCTCCGTCCGTAGTTCTCCGCTCTCATAAACTCGCTCCGGCAACGCTTCTTCCCTTTTCGGCCTCCAGGGAGCTTCTTGCACGCCAAAGGGGACCTCTTGAGAATCGCGCCTCAGGAGCTCTTACCGGACCTCGGGCCGCTCACCTCCTGGCCTTGACCATGACATCGCGACCTGGCATACCAGCGATGGCTGAAGCCTGCCTGGGGACTGGGACCTACCGACATAGAGCGCTAAGATACCGCAAGAACAAAAAGGGGGAGCAATGCCGCCGCAGGACACACAGCCACAACCATTTACTCAGATTAATAAACTTCAGAGCAAAAGCATTACAAGGTTTTTTTACATGCCCCCACGGGGTTCGCCTCGATTCCTCGAAGGGAACAAAAGAAAAAAACTTCAAGGAGCCCTAGCTACGGGCAACACCGTCCACGCCATCATCAACAGTGGGCCACGCGAGGCCGGCGCCAATACCATCTAGCTCATCTTCGACGTCGAGCGGATGTTGTTGCCGTGCTCCGGGGCACGGTGAGAGCTCGGAGGCGTGTAGCTGTCGTTGCTCGACTCCGGAGACTCGCTGGGCTCGGGAGAGTCGCTGAACTCCCAGGAGTCGTCACTGCTTCTAGGGGAGCTGGCGGCAGGACCGGAAGCAGGCTCAGCGCCCGCTGCCGGGTCATGCTAGCGGCTTCCCCCAGGGAAGCACCCTAGACGGCAGCCTTCCTTATCGAAGACATTGAAGAACAGCGTGGAAGTGCCATCGTACTCGAAGTGGATGGCGAGGGCCCCGTCCGCGCGGCAGGCACGAGTGACCGCTAATGTCTACTACAGAATCTTCTTCTTGTAGATATTGTTGGGCCTCCAAGTGCAGAGGTTTGTAGGACAGTAGCAAATTTCCCTCAAGTGGATGACCTAAGGTTTATCAATCCGTGGGAGGCGTAGGTTGAAGATGGTCTCTCTCAAACAACCCTGCAACCAAATAGCAAAGAGTCTCTTGTGTCCCCAACACACCCAATACAACGGTAAATTGTATAGGTGCACTAGTTCGGCGAAGAGATGGTGATACCAGTGCAATATGGATGGTAGATATAGGTTTTTGTAATATGAAAAATGTAAAAACAGCAAGGTAACTAATGATAAAAGTGAGCACAAACGGTATTGCAATGCTTCGAAACAAGGCCTAGGGTTCATACTTTCACTAGTGCAAGTTCTCTCAACAATAATAACATAATTGGATCATATAACAATCCCTCAACATGCTACAAAGATTCACTCCAAAGTCACTAATAGCGGAGAACAAACGAAGAGATTATTGTAGGGTACAAAACCACCTCAAAGTTATTCTTTCCGATCAATCCATTGGGATATTCCTATAAGTGTCACAAACAGCCCTAGAGTTCGTAGTAAAATAACACCTTAAGACACAAATCAACCAAAACCCTAATGTCACCTAGACACTCCAATGTCACCTCAAGTATCCGTGGGTATGATTATACGATATGCATCACACAATCTCAGATTCATCTATTCAACCAACACAAAGAACTTCAAAGAGTGCCCCCGAGTTTCTACCGGAGAGTCAAGACGAAAACGTGTGCTAGCCCCTATGCATAGATTCCCAAGGTCACGGAACCCGCAAGTTGATCACCAAAACATGCATCAAGTGAATCAATAGAATACCCCATTGTCACCACGTGTATCCCACGCAAGACATACATCAAGTGTTCTCAAATCCTTAAAGACTCAATCCGATAAGATAACTTCGAAGGGAAAACTCAATCCATTACAAGAGATAGAGGGGGAGAAACAGCATAAGATCCAACTATAATAGCAAAGCTCGCGATACATCAAGCTCGTGCCATATCAAGAACACGAGAGAGAGAGAGAGAGAGACCAAACACATAGATACTGGTACATACCCTCAGCCCCGAGGGTGAACTACTCCCTCCTCATCATGGAGAGCGCCGGGATGATGAAGATGGCCACTGGTGATGATTCCCCCCTCCGGTAGGGTGACGGAACAGGGCCCCGATTGGTTTTTAGAGGTTATAGAGGCTTGCGGTGGCGGAACTCCTGATCTAGGTTTCTTTTTAGGGGTTTCTGTATTTATAGGAATTTTTGGCATCGATCTCACGTCAGGGGGGTCTCCGAGTCATCCACAACACAGGGGCGCGCACAGGGGTAGGGCGCACGCTCCACCCTTGTGGATGGCTCGTGACTCTTCTGGCCCAACTATTTTACTCCGGGGGCTTCTTTTGGTCCATAAAAAATCATCAAAAATTGGCACGTCAATTGGACTCCGTTTGGTATTCCTTTTCTGTAAAACTCAAAAACAAGGAAAAAAACAGAAACTGGCACTGGGCTCTAGGTTAATAGCATATAAATGCATATAAAACATCCAAGATGGATAATATAATAGCATGGAACAATCAAAAATTATAGATACGTTGGAGACGTATCAAGCATCCCCAAGCTTAATTCCTGCTCGTCCTCAAGTAGGTAAATGATAAAAACAGAATTTTTGATGTGGAATGCTACCTAACATATTTGTCCATATAATCTTCTCTACTGTGGCATGAATGTTCAGATCCGTATGATTCAAAACAAAAGTTTAATATTGACATAAAAACAATAATACTTCAAGCATACTAATAAAGCAATCATGTCTTCTCAAAATAACATGGCCAAAGAAAGTTATCCCTACAAAATCATATAGTCTGGCTATGCTCCATCTTCATCACACAAAATATTCAAATCATGCACATCCCCGATGACAAGCCAAGCAATTTTTTTATACTTTTGATGTTCCCAAACCTTTTCAACTTTCACGCAATACATGAGCGTGAGCCATGGACATAGCACTATAGGTGGAATAGACGGTGCTTGTGGAGAAGACAAAAAGAAGAAGATAGTCTCACATCAACTAGGCGTATCAACGGGCTATGGAGATGACCATCAATAGATATCAATGTGAGTGAGTAGGGATTGCCATGCAATGGATGCGCTAGAGCTATAAGTGTATGAAAGATCAAAAAGAAACTAAGTGGGTGTGTATCCAACTTGCTTGCTCACGAAGACCTAGGGCAATTTGAGGAAGCCCATCGCTGGAATATACAAGCCAAGTTCTATAATGAAAAATTCCCACTAGTATATGAAACTGACAACATAGGAGACTCTCTATCATGAAGATCATGGTGCTACTTTGAAGCACAAGTGTGGTAAAAGGATAATAGCATTGCCCCTTCTCTCTTTTTCTCTCGTTTTTTTGTTTTTTGGGGCCTTCTCTTTTTTGTTGGCTTTTCTCCTTTTTTTATTTCCTCACATGGGACAATGCTCTAATAATGAAGATCATCACACTTTTATTTACTTACAACTCAAGAATTACAACTCGGTACTTAGAACAAAATATGACTCTATATGAATGCCTCTGGCGGTGTCCAGGGATGTGCAATGAATCAAGAGTGACATGTAGTAAAGAATTATGATCGGTGGCTTTGCCGAAAATATGATGTCAACTATATGATCATGCAAAGCAATATGACAATGATGAAGCATGTCATAATAAACGAAACAATGGAAAGTTGCATGGCAATATATCTCGGAATGGCTATGGAAATGCCATAATAGGTAGGTATGGTGGCTGTTTTGAGGAAGGTATATGGTGGGTTTATGGTACCGGCAAAAGTTGCGTGGTACTAGAGAGGCTAGCAATGGTGGAAGGATGAGAGTGCGTATAATCCATGTACTCAACATTAGTCATAAAGAACTCACATACGTATTGCAAAAATCTATTAGTTATCGAAAGAAATACTACGCGCATGCCCCTAGGGGGATAGATTGGTAGGAAGACCATCGCTCGTCCCCGACCGCCACTCATAAGGAAGACAATCAAAAAATATCTCATGCTCCAACTTCGTTACATAACAGTTCACCATACGTGCATGCTACGGGGCTCACAAACCTTAACACAAGTATTTCTCAAATTCATAATTACTCACTAGCATGACTCTAATATCACCATCTTCATATCTCAAAACAATCATAAAGAATCAAACTTCTCATAGTATTCAATGCACTTTATATGAAAATTTTATTATATCCCTCTTGGAAGCCCATCATATTAGGACTAAATTTATAACCAAAGCAAACTACCATAGTATTTAGAGACTCTCGAAATGATATAAGTGAAGCATGAGAGTTCAACAATTTCTTCAAAATAAAACTACCGCCATGCTCTAAAAATATATAAGTGAAGCACTAGAGCAAATGAAAAACTACTCCAAAAGATATAAGTGAAGCACAATGAGTAGTTGAATAATTATGTAACTATGTGAAGACTCCTTCTCATAAATAAAATTTCGGATCTTAAGTACTTTACTCAAACTGCAAGCAAAACAAAATAAAATGACATTGCAAGGATAGCACATATCATGTGAAGAAGCAAAAACTTAGGCTCAACCGACGCTAACCGATAATTGTTGACGAAGAAAGGTGGGATGCCTACCAGGGCATCCCCAAGCTTAGATGCTTGAGACTTCTTGAAATATTAATTAGGGATGCCTTGTAAATCCCTAATCTTGAGCTTTCGTGTCTCCTTAATTCCTCTCATATCATAGTTTCCTGGAATCTTAAAAACTTCATGCACACAAAACTCAACAAGAACTCGTGAGATAAGTTAGTTTAAATCAACGCAAAACCTTATCATTCTCTACTGTAGAAAATCACTAAAATTATAATTTGACATTCCATACTAAATGCCTCTGCATACTTAATACTCCCATCATCAAATAGAATAATTAAGCAAGCAAACATATGCAAACGATGCAAACATAACAGCTATCTCTCTAAACAGGATAGTCTGTAAAGAGTGCAAGAAGAATCATACTTATTTAACTCCAAAAATTATGAAAAATTACCACACTTCGGATAATTTTTTGTTACTCATTGTGTAAAAATTTCTAGATTTTATCATGATCTTACTATTCACAAATATTCAAAACATAACAGAAAACTTTCTGTTTTTAAAACAGCAACATATGGACTTGCAAAATAAGCATGGTAAAGGCTATACTTGACCTTTTTATTGAAGTAAAAGACGCAAAATATTACTCTAAATAACAGCAAGCAAATCCTAATAAAAGAAAATGATGCTCCAAGCAATACACATATCATGTGGTGAATAAAAATATAGCCCCAAGTAAAGTTACAGATGAACGAATACGAAAGAGAGGATGCCATCTGGGCATCCCCAAGCTTAGGCTCTTGGTTGTGCTTTAATATTACCTTGGGGTGCCTTGGGCATCCCCAAGCTTAGGCTCTTGTCATTCCTTATTCCATAGTCCATCGAATCTTTACCCAAAACTTGATAACCTTACAACACAAAACTTAACAGAAAACTCGTAAGCTCCGTTAGTATAAGAAAGCAAATCACCACTTAGGGACTGTCAAGACAAGATTAATATTTTTATCACATTATTCCTACTTTACCCTATCATTTCTACAATTTATATTGAGCAATAAGCCATAGGAACTAGAAAACAAGCAAATTATGCATCAAAAACAGAATCTGTCAAAAACATGACAGTCTGTAGTAATCTGCAACTCCAGAATACTTCTGTAACTCCAAAAATTCTGAGGAATTAGGAAGTCTAGGCAATTTGTTTATTAATCTTCTGCAAAAAGAATCAGTATTTTATCACGCTTCTGTTAAAAATGAGAATTGTTTACCTGTCACATCCCTAGTTCTGGTATGCACTAGGCTAGCCCTTCATGTGAGCATCATGTTTAAATTCAAATGAAATTTGAAATGAGGAATTTTCAAAAGCCTCAGAAGACCTCTAAAAATAATCAACATTTAATTCTCATCAAATGAGTCCAAGGAAATGTTCCTATTACTCTGTGAAAATATTGGTAAGAGGTAAAAGTCAAACCAATATTTTTGGAGTCACCGAAATATTATTTTGGGCATTTGAATTAAATCATATGTATTTGAATTGGCTTTATTTCTGTTATAAAAGAAATACATGCCCAATAATTTTGGAAATTATTATGGGGCTCTAGAATAATATCTCTAGTCCATACAATAATTTACAGAAGAAAATAAATTTGTTTAGGACTCCTACTAAATCAAAACAAACAGAACAAAAATAGAAAACAGTAACAATTTTTTTTTAAAAAGAGGCAGAAGACCTACCCGGCGCTTACCTGCCGCCTAAGTGGTCAGCCCAGCCCACCAGCGCCCCCTTGTCATCCTCCTCCTCTGCCAGAAGGACTGGGCGCGTGGTCGCCCCGCGCATGCCCTCTCTCCGCCAGCTCCTGCTTGCCGCTTCCCCGGGACGCCTTGGAGACGCCATGCACCCCCTGACCCCCTCGCTCACTCTCTTCCATCCTCATCCCCGCCTCTGCTGCCTCTCTCTTCCGAAACCGAACATCACCGTCGCCGCCGTTCGCTGGCCACGCGCTCCCCGCCATCCCCTCGACCGCCCATCGTGTTGGAGAGCTCCGCCATGTTGTCTTCCTCGTCCTCGACGAGCCACGCGAGCCGGGAGAGCCTGGAACGTCGCCACCGCCGTCGTCTTCATCGCCAGCCGCCCGAGATCGCCGCCATTGTTTCGTCGTCACCAAGCCGTCCCTGAGCCCACTGAGACTGCCGTCGATGCCACCGTGAGCTCCTCTTCGATTCCCCTCTCTCCCCGCGTGATTTTGCTCGCTCTAGCCACGCCAATCGCCAGAGCCGTGAGCTTTCGGTTGCCGTCCATGTCGCCGCCGCAGCCACAATCACTGGTGCTCGCATTCGAGCGTGTCACCGAACTCACCGTGCTCCCAGGAGCCGATAACGCCCACCAGCTCGCCCTCTCGTGCACGAGCACCAACCCACAAACACCTGAACTACAGCGCCGCCGCGATCCCCGTTCCGGCGAGCTCCGACCACCCCGCGTCAATCTGTCACCTCCTTTGGATGCTGCTGAGCCTGGGCTTCGTCCTGGTGGTCTCCGCACATCCATCCACCGCCTGTAGTGTAGGTCCGGCGAATTGCCGCTGCGGGTTTGGTCACCGCCGGCCGAACTCCGGCAAGGCCGACGTGGCGCCGTCATTAGCACCTAACCACCTGCTAATAACCCCGCTAAACAACCCCACAGCCACTGACACATGGGCCCCATGCCCTAATTAACCCCGGGTTTTAATTCCTGTTTAGTTTAGATTAACCCAGCGGGACCCACCCTTCAGAGTTGACCCTACTGATGTGGTCGTTGTCCTGGCCCACCGGTCAGCGAGCTAATCAGCCATGTGGCACTGACGTGTGGCCCCCACACGTCAGGTTTGACCCGAACCAGCCCTGTTGACTTTCTGAAATTTTGAAATAAATCAGAAATGATTTATTATTTTTAGAAAATACCGAAAACTTCTAAAAATCATATTAAATCAACTATAGCTCAGAATGAAATAAATTATATATGAAAAATGATCAGAAAAATCCAATCTATCCATCTGTACCATTTTCATGCATGTTATAACAACTTTTGGCTACTGTTTAGGACAAATCAAATGAATGGCATTTAAATAACCATATGTGGAGTTTGAATTTGAACCTTGGGTTCAAACCAACTACACTTAATTGTGTTGCTAGTTGCATTACGCCAAATCACATCATATTGCCATGTCATAATCATGCATCATAATTTTTGCATTGCATTGATTGTGTTCTTCCTTGTTTGCCGGTGTTTGTCCCCTCTCGATAGACGTGGTTCCGACGATGTGATCGATGACATTGATGAAGAACTACACTATCTTCAGAAGTGCCAGGCAAGGAAAACCCCCTTGTTCATTCCGATACAATACCACTCTCTCTCTCTCCTGCCCTCTTTTACTGCATTAGGACAACAATGGTTCAACTGTTACATGCTGCGGTAGTTGAACCCCTTTCCTCTGCATGACCTGTCATTGCCACAGTAAATAGATCAAACCCACTAGCATGAGTAGGAATTGTTTGAGCCCTGATGTGCCTACTCATTCATGCTTGTTGTCATGCCTACTACTGCTTAGAGTTGAGTCAGGTCTGATTCATCGGGAATGAATTGAAACGTCGTGAACATGTCCTACTGTTGAGAGCTAAGTGTGTGAACACGATTTGGTAAAGGTAGCGGTGAGAGGCCATGTAGGAGTACATGGTGGGTTGTCTCATTGCAGCCGTTCTCGGGAACTGAGTTCTGTGTTTGTGATCCATGAACAGTTACTACCACACATTGGGTTCCGGTAACTCGGCCCCTCTCGCCTTATTAATCAACTCGATCTCTGTCCAGGAGTTGCAACTAGTTTCTGGTGTTTGTAGGTAGTGTTAGTAGTCTACCAACTGGCACCCGGTACAGGTGGGCTTGGGACAGACTAGGCACAGCAGCATGGTGTACCAAGTGGCACCCAGATGGTGGCCTTGGGAACCCTGCACACATCGTTTGGGGCCGTGAGCGACACCCCGACCGGATCTCCTTGCGGATGGAACCCGAATAGAAAATAAACCTGGACGAGAGACTTGTGTGGTTAGTCAGGTCGTGGTCGACTCCCTCGCCAGGCTTCCGCTTGAAGGTTGCCGAGGTACATGACGTGTACATGGTGGAAAGTGGCGAGAGCGTGTGTGAAGAAGTACACACCTGCAGGGTTATCATTATCTATTCGAATAACCGGATTCCTCGGATATGGAAACTTGGACCCCTTGCATAGTTCATAGACAAGTGAAAGTGGATACTCTAAAATACGCAAGATAAGCGTGAGTGCTATGGATGGCCTTCTCGTAGGGAGACGGGAGCGGATCCATAGTGGAGTATTGATATGGTGAATATGTGGACTCGTGTGCGCCACCTCAAAAGAGTTACTTGCAGTCGTAGTTCAGGTTAGCCACTGAGTCAAAAGCTGGCTTGCTGCAGTTAAATCCCACCATCGCTTTGTTGATAATAATGCATATGTAGATAGATCTGATGTAAGTCTTGCTGGGTACATTTGTACTCACGTTTGCTTCTTTTATGTTTTGCAGAGAGACTTCAGTCTCGCTAGTAGTTTCACGTGGGCTTTGTCGTTTAGCTTGTTACCTCAGCTACGATCTTGTGCCCTCGGCAGGATCTTGTAGATAGTCAGGCTTCTCAGCCTTTTTCATTTGTAGTTGTTTGTACTCAGACAAGTTAAGCTTCCGCATGTGCTTGTTGCTTGTATGCTCTGTATGTGGGGTCATGAGACCCATGTTTGCAATACTTGGTTCTTCGGAGCCTAATGAATAAATACTATGAGTCGAAGAGTCTTGTTATGATGCCTTGTTGTATATGCATATATCGAGCATATTGTGTGTATGATTTTGAAATGCTTGGTATGTGTGGGATCCGACAACCTAGTTGTTTATTCTTGGTAGCCTCTCTTATGGGGAAATGTAGTCTTGTGCTTCCATGAGCCATAGTAGTCCGCTACAGCCCGGTTCACCGGAGTCCTGCTAGCCCAGCACTACTGCTCCGGAACACTTGACTGGCCGGCATGTGATTCACTTCATTCCTGTGTCTGTCCCTTCGGGGAAATGTCACGCGGTGACATCCGGAGTCCTCCTAGCCTGCTACAGCCCGGGTTCCCGGAGTCCTGTTAGCCCAGTGCTACAGCCCGGATTCGCACGCTGCTGACCGACATGCTCGATGCTAATTCATGTATGCCTATCTCCGTAAGTTAGTGCCACTTTGGGTTGACGACTAGTCATGTTGGCCCAGGTTCTTTGTCATATGGATGCTAGCGACACTATCATATACGTGAGCCAAAAGGTGCAAATGGTCCCGAGCCATGGTAAGGCGACACCCGTGGGGATACCGTGCATGAGGCCGCAAAGTGATATGAGGTGTTACAGGCTAGATCGGTGTGACTTAGAATCGGGGTCCTGACAGCTTTGGTATCAGAGCCTGACTGCCTGTAGGATTACCAAGCCAACTGGTCGAAGTTGAGTCTAGAAATGCTTTAGTTATATAAGGGAATTGATTGTGGAAGGGAACGTAGGGCTCTTTTTACTCCTTTACCTTATGCCCTTCAGATCCGAGTCACCCTCTTCTTTTCTGCGGGGATTAAGAACTAGGCTTCTCATCTTTCTATCAGGTTCACATGTTACTAGTCCATAGACTTATATGATTGATGGTTTCAAGCCCCAGTTCAGTTCCTACCACTTCCGTGTGTTGTTAGTTAATCTCAGAACCTTGATATTATGATGTTGACTGGTTATGCCACCATTTTGCTGGATGTCTCAAATCGTTTTGAGCATTTACAGCCGTTATGCTGTCCGAGTCATCCCAGGTTTCAAAATAATCTGATGCATTTGCAAATCCCTTCTTTCCGTTATCGATGTTTCCTTGGGCCAGATTAAGGACACTAATCGGTGTGTTGAGGTACTCCGTTGCCTTGGCATATATGTTGGAGCTATTATTATGAACCTATGTGCCTTAGTGAATCATTTAGTAATCTAGCCATGTTTTGTGTTCCCAGTGTGATGATTATGGCCATCATTCTTGAAAGCATCACGTGATGCTACTTAGTTAGTAGGCATTCTACTCCTGGGTCCCCTGGGATAAGAATCCACCTTTTCATCCATGCCTTCTTCCTCCTTTGCCTATCCATTTCCGCGCACTCGAGCTCCAGCGCCCAAGTCTGCACACCCCACCTCAACCTTCTCCAGCCATGTCCGGAGCGAGAGTCAAGTGGATGGTGTCCTCCGTTACAGAGGGACACATCAAAAAACTGAGGAAGGCCGGATACTTGTCTAACGACATTGCGCACCAGCTTCCCGAAGAGGGGCAGCTCATCCCTAGGCCCCATGAGAGGGTGGTGTTCCTCCCCCATTTCCTCCGCGGACTGGGCTTCCCTCTCAACCCATTTGTCCGGGGGCTCGTGTTCTACTATGGCCTGGGTTTCCACGATCTGGCCCCGAACTTCGTCCTCAACATCTCGGCGTTTATCGTCATGTGCGAGGCTTTCTTCCGCATCCGCCCCCATTTCGGCCTATGGCTCAAGACTTTCAATGTTAAGCCGAAGGTGGTAGGCAAGATGTCCAACGTCCTATGGCTCGAGGGCTCCTTCGTGGAGTCCCTAAAGGGGTGGCAATCGGGGTGGTTTTACATCACCGAGCCGCGCGACCCTGAATGGGTCGCAACCCCCGAGTTCCGATCCGGACCCCCTACGCAGCTCGCCTCCTGGAAAGAGACGGGCCTGTCATGGGGTAAAAAAGGAGAGCTGGCCGGACTCCAAACATGCGTCCAAACCCCGGTGGACAAGAAGCACAAACTTGTCAACGTAGTCGAGGTTATGCTCATCCGCCGGATCCTCCCATGTCAAGAACGGGCTTTCAACCTGTGGGAGTTCGAGGGCGCCGAGGCCCCCGCATCCGCTGCCGAGGATGGCGGATTCAGCACGCAGCGTCACGCACGTGCGGTACGCTATTTTTACCTTTTACAGGGTATTAGTTTTTCATAGTTTGACTCCATGCGGGATCTAAGCTCCCTTACCTTTGACAGGATTGGCAGGAGACGTCCGAACAAATCAATTGTCCAGCTCCTTTGCCCGAAGGCCCAGCGGACGCTCGCTTGGCAAAGTTGCTGGTTCCGACACCCTATGTGGTAGCGAAGAAGAAGGCCAAGAAGAAGGCCATGGGGACTCAAAAGAGTGCCCGGCGCCAGGAGGTGTCGGATTCATCATCCGATGACTCCAAGGCACACTCCTCCCATTAAGACGAGGAGGAGGAAGAAGAGACCTCTCCCCCTCCAGCGGGGCGAGGGAAGAAAAGGAAGGCCGCCCCAAGTAGGGAGGCAGAAGGGTCCAAGAAGGGGAAGACCCCTCCTCCGGACTACTCCACCAACACCGACGACGGCGAAGAGGACTGGCCGCACAGGGCCAAGCCCCTGGCGAGATCGTAAGTATCCGGATACCAGATTGATTCATAGTATTCCCCCATTGCACATCTTTTCCTTACGTCGAACATGTTTATGTAGTCCACCCAAAGACCGGCTTGACGTGTCGTCGAGCGGTTCCCTGGATTCGTCGGATGTGAATTCGCTTCCAACGGCTACCTCCCCCCAACCTACGGACGATGCCGAGGCGGCGTCCCAACAGGTTCCAAGCCAGGAGGAGGTGGTCCAGGCGTGAAGGGGATAGAACCCCCATGGGTTCCAAGTCCGGCTTTGATCCGTACACCGCGCCGGAACCTTGAAAGTGCGTTATATCGACTAGAGGGGGGGTGAATAGGCGATTTTTATGAAAGTCTTCAGAACATAGAAGTTTTGAAGACAAACGATAAAATTAAACCTATTACCATGCAGCGGAAGGTAGACTACACTAGGAAAACCATAGTCAAGTATTCAATAAAATGAAAGCACAAAGACTAATAGCAGCTAGGTAGTAAGGATCAGGCAGGAAGATATTGTGAAGCCAAACAGAACACGCAGTCACTCAGTGAAGACAAATGATAGTGCAAACACACAATGACTTCACAAGGAGTAACAGTAAGTAAAGTGAAGTGAAGATGAAACCAGTGACTCGTTAAAGACAATGATTTGTTGGACCAGTTCCAGTTGCTATGACAACTGTACGTCTGGTTGGAGCGGCTAGGTATTTAAACCTTAGGACACACAGTCCCGGACACCCAGTCCTGAACACGCAGCTCAGGAACCCAGTCCTCATCGTATTCTCCTTGAGCTAAGGTCACATAGACCTCGCCCAATCACTCTGGTAAGTCTTCAAGGTAGACTCCCAAACCTTCACAGACTTCGTTCACCGGCAATCCACAATGTCTCTTGGATGCTCAGAACGCGACGCCTAACCGGCTGGAGGATGCACAGTCCTCAAGTGCAATAAGTCTTCAGATCACACAAACAAGAAGACTTAAGTGATGCCCAATTCTCTCTGGCTCTGGTGGTTAGGGCTTTATCCTCGCAAGGAATTCTCTCTCAAAGGCTTCGAGGTGGGTTGCTCTCAAACGACAAAAGCCGTACTTTAAATCTGAGCAGCCAACCGTTTATGGTTGTAGGGGGTGGGCTATTTATAGCCACTTGGCAACCCGACCTGATTTGTCCAAAATGACCCTGGGTCACTAAGGAACTAACACGTGTTCCACCGGTCAGATTTCAAACTCACACGGCAACTTTACTTGGGCTACAAGCAAAGCTGACTTGTCCAACTCTGCACAAGATTCGCTCTCATAGTCTTCACTCGAAGACATAGGTTTTTGGTTTAGGCATCACTTCAGTCATTCTGACTGGTTCTCTTGGACCCCACTTAATAGTACGGTGGTTCCTATGACTCAACACAAAAGAAAAAGAACTACGAAATATCTAAGTCTTCGAGCTCCATAGGCTTCATATAGTGTCTTCTCTTGTCATAGTCTTCAATGTGAATATCTTCATATACCACCTTTGACTTCAATGTCTTCATACATTTTTAGGAGTCATCTCTGGTAGTAAAACCGAATCAATGAGGGAATTCTACATGTGTTATCCTACAATTCTCACAAACACATTAGTCCCTCAACTAGGTTTGTCGTCAATACTCCAAAACCAACTAGGGGTGGCACTAGATGCACTTACAATCTCCCCCTTTTTGGTGATTGATGACAAACTAGTTGAAGTTTTCAACGGGGAATATAATCTGTGAAATTGTAAAGGATAAGGAATTGTCTTCATAAGTTGCAAGGGCTCCCCCTGAAGATGTGCATATAAGTTAATTTGCTTTTGGAATGCAAATGCACATGGCAGGTTGTACTTGTGGAGATCCACTTCAACTTATGATGACAATCCACTATGCATGTGAAAGTATATGAAGATAATGACATGCATAATGGAAAATGGACGTCTGCAGAATGAGCTAAGTGCGGAATTTATCGTCGCACATGCGGAATTTATCTTCGCAAAACAAGGTGGCAAATAAGTAGCAGACGACCATCTAGTTTAAGTGTTACAACTCATAAGAACCAAATGTAGCAAAAACGAGAGTTGTAAGCACGAAGCAAAATATAAGGCACCCGCCCATATGGACCCACTTGAAGACTATCAATCTCATATGCTTCTCCCCCTTTTGTTAGTAATGACCAAAAAGGTTTGAAGACATAGAGCCTCTACTCGTTCCCATGAGGAGTAGGTGAAGTAGCAGGGTTGTTGGTGTTGTTTGGCGGTGCAGAAGAGCTTGGAGGTGCTGAAGGAGGTGGCAGTGAAGTAGCATCATCTTCTTCCTCAATAATTCTGGCAGTCACTGTGGCAGTAGAGGAAGAGAACTCAGAGTCTTCAAGGGATGGAGTTCCTAGCAGCACAGCCCTTCGAGGAGGTGTGGAGTCAAACTTGAATCTCTCAGTGAAGCCATCCTCTTGAAGATCAGGTTCAGAACACATCATCGTGGGCCCTTTCCATGTGCGGCGACAGGTTTCATGGGCAACGAAAGCATTCTTGGTGGCAAGATTTCGAGTCCAATTAACATCCACTAAGAGGCTTCTCATCTGACGCTTCAGCCAGTCATGATGCCTATCCTGTTTCTGATGTAGAGCCACAAGAAGCTCTCGGTCGTTGAGAACACGAGTGCGCTTCTTGGGTCTTAGAGCAGTGGCACTGTCAGTGGCTTCAGTGGAAGCACGGTGTGGTGCACGTGTAGTGCCAGCCAAAGGATACACCCGAGAAACTGCTTCAACGCCTTCAACGTTTTGAGTAAAACTCTAATGTTCTGCATTCTGAAGACTTAGAGGTTGCTTGGCAGGCTCAGAATAAATGGCTTCAGTAGACATGTCCACGTCAGGCAAGAAGATCCGATGGTTGCGTGCTGGGGGCTGATACGAGATGGCGGAGTGTAGCTTGATCAGCCGCATGACCCAAGGGTCGTAGGACTTCAAACCAAACAGATCAATGCCTGATGCAGCAAGTTGGCGTATGAAGAAGTCTTGTGCATTGAAGCATTTTCCATGTAGTATATAGAAGACCAAAGTCTTCATTGCACCCTGAAGCTTGGCATTTGGAGAGTGCCCTTTGATAGGCCAGAGAGTTCGCCTGATAATGTGATAGATGGTTCTTGGCAGATACTCAAGGTCTTCAATGAAGAACTCTATGGGATAAGCAACATCTTGGGGCAATGGCTTCATCATACTGAGCATCTGACTCATATCAGGTTCTGGCTGCTGAAAGATGCTCCCAATAGCTTCAGTATGCAGCTGACAGCCTTGCTCGAAGAGATCGCTAGGAGTGGGCAAGCCAGTGAGCTCAATGATGTAAAATGCATTGGCTTCATGATGAACGTTGCCAGTCATCCACTCCAGGACCCAAGTCTTCGGATCTCTGCTGTACCCTCTGATGTGAAGTGTGGCATAGAATTGAAGCAGCAGCTCTTCATTCCAATGCTCTTCGTCAGTAATGAACGGCAGCAGTCCAACTTCCTTGAAGCAATCTAAAGCTTCTTCCAGACAGGGCAGACCAGCTATAGCTTCAACGTCAAGGCGCTTGTGTGGGAAGATGCGACCTTGGTTGTACAGAATGCAAGAGTAATAGCTTCGCTCAGGATAGCTCCAGAACTGATCAGATGATATCCTTTCCCTTGAGTAGGGGTTCCTGGAGCTATTGAAGAACATGTTGTCTGCCCTGAAGCCATTGATGTTGAAGGAGCCAGGTGCTGATGCAGGACCTGGAAACCTTGGCAGTCTTGGGATTGGCTTCTGGACCTGAGGTCTGTGCTCAACATGATAGTTGAATTGGGGACTGGCAGCAGACTCAGGAACAGAAGTGGCGGGATCAGTGGCTTCGCTGTCTTCTGAAGCTTTTGCTGGGGAGGGCTCCACATTAGCTTCATTGGTGGTTGTGGCAGCCTCACGATTTTCATCCTCCACTTGACTAGTTGGAGGGTCGGTCACAAGCACATTCTCCTGGAGAACTGCTTCTTGTTTGGATAGGGGAGTGGGTTCTTGTGGGACTCCTTCTTCTGCGGCTGATGCAGCCAGAATGTCTTCAGCAGAGACTTGAGGCCTTGGACCTTTGCGAAGCCTGCATAACGCAGACGACGCCTGTGGAGTTGGAGTGGGCTGGGCCTCATAGTCTTCTTCCTCTTGTGGGCGATCCGCCCATGAAGCATCCTGTGCAATTGGCGTCAGTGGACGACCAATACTGATGAGTTCACTGTTTTCATGCTGAGGAAGGACTGCACCATCTTCTACATTGTCATGTTGACCAATGTCTTCAGCAGCGATGGGATCAGCTGCTGGAATGTCTTCAGCTTCATGAGCCTCTGTGGAAGCAGGCTCATGAATTGTCAGTTGTCGTTCCGCTTTAGGATAGACCATAGAAATGGGTTCAACTACCAAGGGCTCTGTGGAAGCAGCCCGAGCTTTCTTGGTCTTCCTCTTCTTCTTGGAGGGGGCAGTAGGAGAGGCTTCAGAGTGTTTCCTCTTCCTGGCTTCAGCCTCAGCAGTCCTTGTCTTCTTGAGCTCTGAAGCTGTTGACCGGCTTTTTGTCTTTGAGCCAGTCAATCTAGTTGGGAAGACAATCGGAACTGCTTCTTGCCTTGGTGCATCAGGTTCAGCCGTAGAAGGCTTCTTCTTCTTCTTTGCTCTTGATGAGTTGCTCAAGAGCATCATCTGCAAGATCTTCATCACTTGACAGATCAATGTCGTCATTGCGCAGAATGGCAGCAGCTGTTAGCTCTTTGCCAGTGTGAGACAGAGGCATCTTGGCCTTCCGGGGCTTGGAGACGCGTGGTAAGTCTTCAGACTGCACACTGTCTTCAGGAGGTGCAGTTGCCAATGGCTTCGCCCTTGAGATTTTTGGTGAAGGGGCCGGCTTTGAAGCTTTTGGCTTCTTCAACTGCTTTGGCTTCGGCACTGCAGGCACGTCATCAGACTTAGTGTCAGCTGCAGGCTCATTCACTGCAGTCCCTTGAACCAAGATGTAGGTGATGAGGCCTTCAAGGTTGGCGAAAGGACCGATGACATTGGGTTCTTCATGTCGTGTGCCATCTGCCCTTGGAGATGAGGGACCAGGGTTGAAGTCTAACCCAAAAGACTTCTTGTTCTGCTTCGCTGAGTTCTGAGCAAACTGGAAGTTGCGCTTGAACAGATTGTTGTCACAACACCATAGTAGTGACGACGAGTGTGCATCAGCAGGCTGTGGTCCACGGACCATGCATGGATAGAAGCCTTGAGCAATGGCTTCATCTCTGGACCTGGGTAGAAGATTCTTGAATAGGATGTCTCCCCACGGTCTCTTGATGGCGTTTTTCTCAGCATACTTCTGGGTCACAAATCTGTATTTGAACCATTGTTCTGCCCAATATCTTCGAATCCATTGGATTCGGGTCTTGCGCTGACTGTAATCCTCTTCAAGATATGTCTTGTACATTTCTGAGACTTCATCTGGCAGATCTCTGGAGGTCTCACCACGACGCTTTCTGCCACCCTTCCTTGCTGCTTTCTCTGAAGCCATAAACTTTAACTTGAAAGGCTTCAAGATGTTCAAAGGCTTCAAAGGTTTTCATTTGCTGGACCAACAGGAACTGGCTTCGGGAGAATTTATGTGATGCTGTAAGAATTCTGCAAATGAATGCAGACTATGAGAACCAAAGGATTCTCCCACGGACATGTACCTGTGACAGCATTAAGGTGCGAGGGAAGGGGAAGAGGTCATATGCATTCTCAGAAGATTTTGAAGATAAATCAGTTTAGAAGACATTGACCTCATCGTGCGAAGACATTCACTCATAGATAAGAAGTTGGTTCCAGATTTGTACAAATCCACAGATCAGTACAAGTGAGGAATCTAACTACTTTGTGAAGCACAAGTGAATATACTTGGCATGTTATGAGATGCAGTATGAGAGAGATCTAGCTTGTGTGAACAGAAACTGCTTGTGGTAGAAAGTGACAAATCCATAGGATCAATGGTGCTGTAAAAAGAGGAAGTTTTATTTACCACACTAAGAACTGCTAGACGGAGTGTAAGATGAGGCCGAGCAGTTCGATCTTCCATGCCCTAACTTGGCGACGGAGGACACATACGGCGACGGCGAAGAGGACGATGTCCGCGGTCGGCGTGAAGACGGCGTCGGAGAGGTTGCGGCAGCGAAGCGCTTCGTTGCCGGCGTCGTCGAGGGCTAGCGGTGGCGCTAGGGTTTGTGCGAGGGTGGAAGAAGAGATAATGACCGCTATGAGTGTGTATTTATAGGCACAGGGGCGGCACTATGCTATTACAAAGGTGCCCCTGGCGATTCGCATCTAAGGAACACGTGGCCATTATGCGGAATTTTGGGGTTTGTTCCACGTCCCACGCACGCCTGGATTGTCGGGTGGTCATTCCTACTTCTCCGGATTTCATGTGGAGGAATGAGCATTGAAAAGGGACTTAATGGTTGTCTCTGTATCTTCTACTGACAAGGACGCAGAGAAGACATTTGACAGTTTCAATAGAATGCATATGACTTGGGGAGATAGAGTTTGAGATAGAAAGCATAGAGAGGTTAGGGTCTGATCACATTCACTTAGTTCAAAAAAAAGTCAACACGAAGACATAGCTATAAGTGAATGCTATAGAGGACAGAACACTACCATATATATATATATATAATCATATATATATAATCAACATAGTCAAGATAATCATGAAAAATATGTTGAGATCGAAGCCAAACCAAATGTGAAGACATTGCAAGGTAACGCCATGAGTAAACACTTCAAAATAGAACGTTTGGTGGTGGCGTTACCCATTGTATAGGAAGTATTAGACCCAGACACGGCACACAATTATCGTGGCGCTCCAAAGTCAAATTCCACATTAATGTATTCACACTTAGAATGTATGTCTTCATTGGTTGAAGATATACTTTACTTCGTGTGTTGCACATCTAAGTCATCAATATGCATAAGGGTTAGGATGTGTGCCTGATCACAGGACATTTGAGGATTCCAGGATATTTAGCTCACACCGTAACTTGCAAAACTCTTCTCATCCAAGGGCTTGGTGAAGATATCTGCCAATTGCTCTTCAGTGTTGACGTGTATGATATCAATGTCTTCCTTCACAACATGATCCCTGAGAAAGTGATGACGAATTTCAATGTGCTTTGTCTTCGAGTGCTAAACTGGGTTGTTGGCAATCTTGATGGCGCTTTCGTTGTCGCAGTAAAGTGGAACTTGCTTCAGATGAATGCCATAGTCCTTGAGTGTTTGCTTCATCCACAGAAGCTGAGCGCAGCAAGATCTAGCAGCAATGTATTCAGATTCAGCAGTGGAGAGAGATACGCAGTTTTGCTTCTTTGAAGACCAACATACAAGTGATCGTCCCAGAAAGTGACATGTGCCTGATGTAGACTTGCGATCAACTTTGTCACCAGCATAATCAGCATCCGAGAATCCAACCAGATCAAACTCTGAGCCCTTTGGATACCATAATCCTAGAGTTGGGGTGTGAGCCAAATATCGAAGAATTCGCTTCACAGCTAAGTGATGCGACTCCTTTGGTGCCGCTTGAAATCGAGCACACATGCAAACACTAAGCATAATATCTGGCCTAGATGCACATAGATAAAGTAAAGAACCAATCATGGAGCGGTATACCTTTTGATCGAACTCTTTACCATTGTCGTCAGGACCCAGATGATGTTTGGCTGGCATTGGTGTTGTGAAGCCTTTGCAGTCTTGCATACCAAACTTCTTCAGGCAATCTTTGAGATACTTCTCTTGAGATATGAAGATGCCATTGCGTTGTTGTCGTATTTGAAGACCGAGGAAGAACTTCAGCTCCCCCATCATGGACATTTGATATTTCTCTTGCATCATATATCCAAACTCTTCACTATACTTCTGATTGGTGCAGCCGAAGATAATGTCATCCACATATATTTGGCACACAAACAGTTCACCATCATATGTCTTCGTGAAAAGAGTGGGATCTAGGGAACCAGGCATGAAGCCTTTGCTCTTTAGGAAGTATTTGAGTGTGTCATACCAGGCCCGAGGGACTTGTTTGAGGCCATACAGTGCCTTGTTGAGCTTGTATACCATGTCAGGATGTTTTGGATCTTCAAAGCCAGGTGGTTGTGCAACATACACTTCTTCAATCTTGCCATTGAGAAAGGCACTCTTCACATCCATTTCATATAGAAGTATGTTATGATGATTTGCATAGGCCAACAGTATGCGTATGGCTTCAAGTCTAGCCACAAGAGCAAATGTTTCATCGAAGTCAATGCCTTCCACTTGAGTATATCCTTGAGCAACGAGACGAGCTTTGTTTCTAACAACTTGACCATGCTCATCTTGCTTGTTGCGGTATATCCATTTGGTGCCTATTATATTGTGCCTCCGTGGATCAGGATGCTTAACCAGTTCCCATACACTATTCAGCTCAAACTATTGAAGCTCTTCTTGCATAGCTTGAATCCATTCAGGTTCCATGAAGGCTTCTTCAACTTTCTTGGGTTCTGCTATTGAGACGAATGCGAAGTGCCCACAGAAATTTGCTAGCTGAGTTGCCCTTGAATGAGTGAGTGGACCAGGTGCATTGATGCTATCAATTATTCTTTCAATCTGCACTTCATTGGCAACGAGAGGATGTACAGGGCGAAGACTTTGCTCTTGCTATTCATTGTCGTTGTTGGAAGGAATGTCTTCAGGCTGAGCATTGTCTTCATGTTGATCAGGTGCTGAAATGATAAGTTTTTCTTCAGGATGAGCTTCAGAAGGTATAATTTCTCCAGTTCCCATTAGCTTGATTGATTCACTGGATGGAACTTCATCTAGCACATTTGGCAGCTGCTCTCTTTGTGAACCATTGGTCTCATCGAACCGCACATCCACTGTTTCCACCACTTTGTAATGAAAGAGATTGAAGACTCTGTAGGAGTGCGAATCCTTTCCATATCCAAGCATAAAACCCTCATGTGCTTTTGGTGCAAATTTTGAGGTGTGATGTGGGTCCTTGATCCAGCACCTTGCGCCAAATACTCTGAAGTAACTGACATTTGGCTTCTTGCCAGTAAGGAGCTCATAAGATGTCTTGTTCAGTAGCTTGTGAAGATAAACACGATTGACTGTATGGCATGCAATATCAATGGCTTCAAGCCAGAATTTTCTTGGGGTCTTGTATTCATCTAGCATCGTTCTGGCCATCTCAATTAGTGTTCTGTTCTTACGTTCGACGACGCCATTCTGCTGTGGCGTGTACGAGGCTAAGAATTCATGTGTGATGCCCAAGGTATCAAGATATGTATCAAGGCCAGTGTTCTTGAATTTAGTGCCATTGTCACTTCTGATGTGCTTTATCTTGGCGCCAAAATTGTTCATAGCTCGATTGGCGAAGCGTCTGAAGATATCCTGCACTCCAGTCTTGTAAAGGATTATGTGCACCCAAGTATATCTAGAATAATCATCAACAATAACGAAGCCATAGAGGCAAGCAGTGGTAGTTAGAGTTGAGTAATGAGTGGGACCGAAAAGATCCATGTGAAGTAGTTCGAAGGGTCGAGTAGTGGTCATGATTGTCTTCGAGGTATGTTTGGCCCTCGTCATCTTCCCTGCTTCACAGGCACCGCATAAGTGGTCTTTCCTGAACTTGATGCCCTTGATGCCTATGACATGCTTCTTCTTCGCAAGGGTGTGGAGGTTCCTCATGCCAGCATGTCCAAGCCTCCGATGCTAGAGCTAGCATTCTGAAGCCTTTGCTAGAAGACATACTGCAAGTTGTGGCCCTGCTGAGAAATCTACCACGTACAAATCATCTTTTCGATACCCTTCAAACAATAGAGACTTGTCAGATTCCATTTGTCACATCCTAGTTAGCCATGCATTAGAGTGTTGCATCATGTTTACTCTTTCATCAGAAACCTGAAATGGGGATGACAGAACCCCCAGTCCCCTCTGAAACCAATTAGGGTTTACTAAAAACTTTTTCAATGAACCTGAAATGCCCTTCTAAAATGCCCATCATTTTTTGTCTTGGTTCAGAACCTCTGCCAAAAGTGATGCACATTTTCCTAGGCCATCTTAGGGTTTTTGAATTAAATCATAAATATTTGAATTTGGGCATTTAAAATTATATAAAATATTTAAATGCTCAAATATCTCCAAACTAAAATGTTTCATGTTGGAAATAATCCAACTATGGACCAGGAGTAGTTTGGTGATTTTAGGAGTTGCCTAAGTATTTTATTTAATTCAACAAAGTTGCAGAAGTATTAAAAAAACAGAAACAGAAAGAAATGGAAAAACTTACCTGACGCCTGCTCCCGGCCCACCTGCCGGCCCAGCCCAGCGCCGCTCCAGCGAGCTGCTTGCCGGCCAGGCAGGCAGGCAGGTGCCCGACGGCGACCGCAGCGCGCGCCACGCACCTGCTCGCCGCCTCGCCGCTCCCCGCGCCCGGTGACGTCGTGGATCAGCCTCCCTCGCTCCCCCGAACCCCCCAGACACCCCCTCCTCTCTCCAGCTCCTCCCCCTCGCGCTCCCCCGCCATGACCGACGCCACCATCGCCGTGCCTTCGTCGTAGCCGTGCTTCCCGCCGCCCGTGCGTCCTCTCATCGTGTCCAGGAGCTCCGCCGCTGTCCACTCCATCGAGCAAGCCGAGCCCCGAGCGCTCGCAACGCCCGAGTCCACCGCAACGACCTCGCCCGAACCGCCGTCGCCGGAGATCCCCTTCAACGCCGTCGTCGCTCCGGTCCATCTCCGGCCGCACCAAGGGCTTCGTCGCACTCACTGTGAGCTTAGCCATCTTCCCCCCTCCTTTTCTTGCTCCCGAGCCGTGTAGCGACCTCCCGGAGCTCAACCGCACCCACCGCCGTGGAGCTCGTCGCCGACGTGCTCCCGGTCACCCTCCGACCACTCCACGGTGTCCATCATACTCACCGTGTCACGTAGCACCTAGCTAGCTACTCCCCGCGCCTCACTGACCCCTCTAGCGTCAAGTTCGTCTTCGGCCGAACCCCGGTGGCCGCCAAAGTCGTCGCCGGCGCCAACTCCGGCCACCCCGACCCCAACGGACTCCACCAAGAGCTGCGGCTCGTCCTCAGCTCCACTCCGGTGGTCTCCGCGACCCATTTGGTGGCCGAAACAGCCAAAACCACTTCCGCCGCCGCGTCGGGCTCGCCGGCGGCTAAACGCCGGTGCAGCCGACCCGGGTTTGACCACGGGTGGGCCCTGGTTGACTCCCCTGAGTCAATGACAGGTGGGGCCCAGCCCTGTTAATTAAACAGGTTTAGTTTTATTTAAACTTTAATTAAATTAATCACCCTGACACGCGGGACCCACTGTCAGGTTTGACCTGGACATGTTCCGTTGACCTGCTGACGTCACACTGACGTCAGGCTGACGCAATAATTGATTTTCTGGAATTAATCTAATATAGGAAATTCCAGAATATAGTTTAAACTTTAAAAATTCATAACTTTTATTCTGTAACTCCAAATCAGACAAATTATATATGAAAAATGATCAGAAAAATCCAATCTATCCATCTGTACTATTTTCATGCATGATTAAACAAGTTAACCTGATGTTTAATACAGAACAAGGAAAAACACTTTAAAGGGCCATGTTTGAGTTTGAAATTTGAATCTTTGATTCAAATTGGTTCAAACCCTTCTGGTCTTAGTTGCATTAGCCCAACACACTCATATTGCTATGTTTCATGCATGCATCATATTGTTGCACATTGTTTGGTGATGGTTGTGTATCGGTGTTCTTTGCGGCAGGTTCTGCCTCCGAGGAGTATCGTGATTACCCTAACGAAGAACCGTATCAGTGCATCGAACCATCAGGCAAGCAACCAACCATTTGATCATATCGATACAATCCCATGTTCTCGCTCCTGCTCTCTTTTACTGCATTAAGACAACGCGTTTCAAACTGCTGTGTGCTACGGTAGTTGAACCCACTTCCTCTGCATGACCTGTCATTGCCACAGTAACTAGATGAAACCCACTAGCATGTGTAGGAGTTGATTGAGCCATATGTATGTGTTGTTCCTACCTTGCTATGCCTGCTATGCTTAGAGTCGTGTCAGGTCTGGTTCATCTGGGTGATGGGCTAGAGTGAAATGATTATGTCGGTAATGAGAGTGGTGTGGTGAACACGATTTGGTAAAGGTATCGATGAGAGGCCATGTAGGAGTACATGGTGGGTTGTTTCATTGAAGCCGACCTTAAGCACTGAGATCTGTATGTGTGATTTAAGAATCAGCTACTACCATGCATTGGGCCCGAAACCAATGGACCCTCTCGGCTTCTTATTCACCCTAGTTCTCCGTCCAGGAGTTGCAAGTAGTTTCTGGTGTTTGTAGCCTACTGGAGGCCGTGGACAGCGCTGACCGTAGGGGTGGGCTGTGATGCGGTAGGTACGTGGCCGGGTGTACCGAATACCCGTTAGGTATCTCGGGAACCCTGTTCACATCGTTCGGGGCCGTATGGGAAACCTCGGCCGGACTCCCTACGGATGGAACCTGGATAGGCGATAAACCTGGACTGGAGGCTTAAGTGATTAGGTAGGTCGTGGCCGACACCCACGTTGGGCTTCCGCTTGAAGGTTGCCGAGTACATGTCGTGTAAACGACGGTAAGTGGTGAGAGCGTGTATGAAGAAGTACACCCCTGCAGGGTTATCATGATCTATTCGAATAGCCGCGTCCGCGGTAAAGGACTACTTGGTTGCCTATACAGTTCATAGACAAGTAAATGGAAACTACTAAAAGCCTCAAGATAAGTGTGAGTGCCGAGGAGGGCTCTTCCGCAGGAAGACGGAGGTGAATCCTCGGTAGTGTATTGAAGTGGTGAGTAGCGGACTCGTGTGCGCAAAACCATTTCAAGTTGGAGTCTCGTAGGTTAGCCTAGCCAAGAGTCAAAGCTGGCTTGCTGCAATAACTCCACCAACCCTTCTTGATAATATGCATGTATGTAGGATCTGATGTAAGTCTTGCTGAGTACCTTTGTACTCATGTTGCTATAATTTACATTTTTACAGAAGACGCTGCAACCCCTTCTGATGGGTTCTACGTAGACGTTGACATCAATGAGTAGGCTAAGGCCCAGGTGGTGATCCTGAGCTTGTGAAGGACCTCGTAGTATAGCTAGGCTTTCCAAGCCTCTTCTATTTTTCTAGTTGTCTGTACTCAGACAAGTTACTTCCGCTGCTAGTTTGTATGACTGTATGACTTGAATGCTGGGTCGTGTGACCCGTACCTTTGTGTATGTTATGTATGGCTCTCTGAGCCTTAAATAAAGTACTTGTGTCGTAGAGTCATGTTGTGATGCCTTGTTGTATTTGCACATATCGAGCATATTGTGTGTATGATTGAAATGCTTGGTATGTGTGGGATCTGACTATCTAGTTGTTTATCTTTAGTAGCCTCTCTTACCGGGAAATGTCTCCTAGTGTTACCGCTGAGCCATGGTAGCTTGCTACTGCTCTGGAACACTTAGGCTGGCCGGCATGTGTCCTTCTTCGTTCCGGTGTCTGTCCCTTCGGGGAAATGTCACGCATTGAGTACCGGAGTCCTGTTAGCCCGCTACAGCCCGGTTTACCGGAGTCCTGCTAGCCCAGTGCTACAGCCCGGACCCACTTGCTGATGACCGACACGTTCGAAGCTGGGTCATGGATGCCTGTCCCTGTAAGTCTGTGCCACTTTGGGTTTACGACTAGTCATGTCAGCCCGGGCTCCTTATCATATGGATGCTAGCGACACTATCATATACGTGAGCCAAAAGGCGCAAACGGTCCCGGGCAAAGGTAAGGCGACACCCGTGGGGATACCGTGCGTGAGGCCGCAAAGTGATATGAGGTGTTACCGGCTAGATCGATGTGACATCGAGTCGGGGTCCTGACAGCGTTGGCATCAGAGCCGGACTGCCTGTAGGTTCTCCAAGCCAAACTGGTCGATGTTGAGTCTAGAAATTCTTTAGTTATATGTAGGGGAATTGTTTGTGGGTGGAACGTAAGGCTCTTTTTACTCCTTTATCTTATGACATTCTGATCTGAGTCAGTCTATTCTTCCACCGGGGGTTAAGGAATTAGGATCTATTCTCTCTATCAGGATCACGTGTTACTAATCAGTAGTACCTTATAGGGTTGATGGATACAAGCCTAGTTCAGTTCTACTACCACGTTATGTTGTTAGGATGGATTCAGAACTTTGATATGATGATGTTGAGTGTGTATGAAATCCTTTGTCAAATGTCTCAAAATCCTTCTTGAGCATTTACAGCTGTTATGCTGCCGAAATTTTGCTAGAAATTCTAATGCCTTTGCATTATGATTGTGCTTTCAGATGGCCACTCGCGACCTCAATCAAGTGGTTCGCCTGACTCGATGCCTAGATGTACCCGGCCATACTGCCATGTTGGTCAGGGTAATGACTGAGGCTGGATACCGTTGGTATCCTGAGTACACGGTCGAAGAGCAATTCCGAGACTTTAATCAAAGCCAGTATCTCTGCACTGTCAGGATATTTCCATCTTATCCTGGGTCCACCGAGCCCCTTCACTGCTCCTATGGACTCGGGGTTACTATTGAGATGGCTGTGCAGGACGCCGCCTACTCTATGATGACCATCATGCGAGTCAGGTCTGGCCTATTTCGGGACTCTGATTTCCGGTATATGCCAGGATCACTTCCGGGAGCACAAGGGTATCTCCAGGCTATCTATGCTGACCCCACCCAGGAGGATTCACGGACTCGCACCACTGCTGAGATGCTCGAGGATAAGGACCGTGAAAATCGGGCCTTGAGGTTAGAGCTCTTCAATACCCGTGCTGACCACTGGGCCACATTGACTCGGTTTGCACCGGCGGTGCAAGCTGGATATTCGGATATGCGCGATCTCTATCCTGTGAGATCTGCTCTGCCAGACGTGATGGGTTGGCGTGATGTAGGAGGCATCACCCCACCTCGCGGTCCCCGCAGGCCACCGTCTGTTGGTCCAAGACCTCATCCTAGCCCCTATGGTCCACAAGCTCCGCGAGATCGTCTGTTTCCGGATGATCATGTTGAGCTTCCAGGCTATGGAGGTGACTTCTACGAGGACTACTACGGATCGGTCTGAGTTAGTGGTAGTATCACTAGTTCGTGTTAGCTGTGTCGTTTATCGTCCTGCGTGACTCGTGGGATATGACCTAGCTGTATCGCCTTCCGGAGGTGTAGAAAAATAATGTATAGGAGCTGGGAATGCCTCCGATGAGATGTAATCCTCTTTTCACCGTAATAGTACTTTGTTTGGTCTTGTACTAAACCCTGTATGGTGTGTATGACGATGGAATAAAGAAGCAGTTTCTGTATCTACCATGTCATACGGATGATCATCTTGCATTCCGAGTTATTCCTTACATTCTGTATCCTATGTCGGAATTTTATCATCCTGACTAAATCATTGTCTTGTTTACCTAGGATGGTCAACACGCGCACTAACCCTGCTCCTCAAGAGCAGGCCGAAGGCAGTGAAGTCAGGAATGCAAATCTGCCTCATCCTCCTTCCCTAGCCGAGGTTATGATGGAAGCCGAAAGAAACAAGCGGGAGACCAACCGTTTGTTGGAGCGTATTGAACAGAACACAGCACACCATCAGAGGACTAACGTGGTGTCACTCAGTGATTTTATCAAGTTACATCCACCCACGTTCCACCACTCCGTCGAGCCTCTCGACGCTGATGACTGGCTTCGCAGTATCTCCCACAAGCTGCGTTCCGCGCTGGTAGCTGAGGCTGACAAGGTCACCTTTGCTGCATATCATCTTGAAGGCCCCGCCAGTCTATGGTGGGAGAATTATGGAGCTATGCGCCCAGCGGGCCATGTCACTACTTGGGCTGAATTCAGCGAGGCTTTCCGTGAACATCACATTCCGGAGGGTCTCATGGACCGTAAACGTGAGGAATTTTGCAGTTTCACTCAGGGCCGACTCTCTGTGGATGCTTACAGCAGGGAGTTCGGTAACCTCGCACGATATGCAACTGAGGAAGTTTCTACTGATGCCAAGAAGCAAGCAAGGTTCCGTAAGGGACTTAGTCCTGAGCTTCGCCGCGACCTCCGTCTGCATGAGTGCACATCTTTTCAGAAACTTGTTAACAAGGCCATCAGTGCTGAGACTGGTCAGACTGATTATGACGCAACACGCAAGCATGGCCGTGACATGGGTTCCTCATCCGGTGCGGGTCCTCAGAAGCGCCGCGTGTGGGTGCCCAACACTGCCCTGCCACCTAGGTTCACACCGAGGCCATCCTTCCAGGCGCCTCGCCCCGTTCAACAGTCTGCACCAGCCAAGCCCTATGGGGGTCCAACCAACAATGCTCCTCCACGTACCAGTTCCGTGACTTGTTTCAAGTGTGGGGAATCTGGCCACTATATGCGTGAGTGTCCCCAGACCAACCCCAACCAATCTGCTAAAGCTGTTGGCCGTGGCAAGCCGACAGGGAAAGTGTTCCACGCCAAGCCGGCCACCGCTACACGTGGCCATGTCAACTGTATCTCTGCCGAAGAAGCTCAAGAGGATCCCAACGTCGTTCTCGGTACGCTCCTTGTTAATTGCCACCCGGCATCTGTTCTTTTCGATACAGGAGCCTCTCATTCATTTATATCCGAGAACTATGCTCGTTTGCATAACACCGCATTCTGTGACATGCCATCCACTATGGAAATTTCTACTCCCGGTTCTAGATGGCAGACCTCCAGGGTAAGTTATGGAAATGAAATCCAAGTCGACAGACTTGTTTTCCTTGCATCTTTGATAGCTCTCAAATTTTCAGATATTAATATCATTTTGGGTATGGACTGGATGTCAGCTCATCATGCCAAAATTGATTGCTTCTCTAGGACTGTCCAACTCACTCATCCTTCGGGCAAGATAGTCAATGTCTTGACCCGGTTAGCCGAGCGACAATTATATTCTCTTAACGCCAGCCCTTTGCCAGACCTTGAGGACGTTCCGGTAGTCCGTGACTTCCCGGATGTCTTCCCAGAGGAATTGCCAGGTGTTCCACCTGACAGGGATGTTGAGTTCGTAATAGACCTCATCCCAGGAACCGTTCCGATTGCTAGAAGACCCTATAAGATGGCACCACTAGAACTAGCCGAGCTTAAGAAACAACTCGATGAGTCCTTGAAAAAGGGTTTCATCCGACCTAGTTCATCTCCGTGGGCTTGCCCCGTCCTATTCGTCAAGAAGAAGGATGGTACGGACCGGATGGTTGTAGATTATCGACCTGTCAATTTGGTCACAATCAAGAACAAATATCCGCTCCCCAGGATCAACGACCTGTATGATCAGCTCGCTGGATCCTCAGTCTTCTCCAAGATGGATTTGAGGTTGGGCTACCATCAAATCAAAATCAGAAACGGGGACATTCCTAAAACGGCCTTTGTTACTCGTTATGGCCAATACGAGTACACCGTCATGTCCTTCGGTTTAACCAACGCTCCAGCCACCTTTTCTCGGTTAATGAACTCAATCTTCATGGAGTATTTGGATAAATTCGTCGTAGTTTATCTCGATGATATACTCATCTACTCCAAGAACGAGGAGGAACATGCCGAACATCTAAGGCTAGTGTTGAAGAAACTTCGAGAGCATCGCCTTTATGCCAAATTTTCTAAATGTGAATTCTGGTTGTCGGAAGTGACCTATCTGGGTCATGTAATATCTGGTAAAGGTATTGCTGTTAACCCTGAGCGAGTTCAAGCCGTCCTTAATTGGACTCCACCTGAATCGGTCAAGCAAGTTCGGAGTTTTCTGGGCTTAGCGAGCTATTGTCGTCGCTTTGTCGAGAACTTCTCCAAAGTTGCTAAACCTCTAACCGAACTCCTCAAGAAAGATAAAAAGTTCGAATGGACTCCACAATGTGAGCACAGCTTTCAGGAACTGAAAAGACGCCTGACTTCTGCTCCCGTACTGGTACCGCCAGACTTCTCTAAGGACTTTGTTATCTACTGCGACGCCTCGCGACAAGGATTAGGTTGCATTCTCATGCAAGATCGACATGTAATTGCTTACGCTTCACGGCAATTGCACCCACATGAGGAGAATTATCCTACTCATGATCTAGAGCTTGCAGCCGTAGTCTATGCACTTAAGACCTGGCGACATTACCTCCTCGGTAACCGTTGCGAAATATTCACTGATCACCAAAGTCTGAAGTACATTTTCACCCAACCGGATTTGAATCTCAGGCAAAGACGTTGGGTTGAGTTGATCACAGATTTCGACTTAGGAATAACTTACACCCCAGGGAAAGCCAACGTCATGGCTGATGCGCTAAGTCGTAAATCTTATTGTAACAACCTAATGTTACAACAAAGTCAACCGCTTCTCCATGAGGAATTTCGGAAGCTTAACCTTCACATTGTTCCTCAAGGTTTTCTTTCCACCTTGGTGGCGAAACCTACCCTTACGGACCAGATCGTCAAGGCACAGAAGGTAGATCCGGGAATCTCCCGCATCAAGAGAAACATCAAGAAAGGAATTGCGAATTGTTTCTCCATTAATGATCAAGGGGTCGTATACTTCGGGAATCGACTAGTGGTTCCCAAAGTGCGAAACCTGAGGCGATTGATCCTTAAGGAGGCTCATGAATCTCCTCTCACCATTCATCCCGGTAGTACTAAGATGTATCAGGACCTACGCCAGAGGTTCTGGTGGACTAGGATGAAGAGAGAAATTGCTCAGTATATTGCTAATTGCGACGTCTGTCGTCGTGTAAAAGCAGAGCATCAACGGCCTGCTGGCACCCTTCAACCCTTAGCTATTCCTGAATGGAAATGGGATAAAATTGGTATGGATTTCATTACCGGTTTTCCCAGGACCAAGAGAGGGAATAATGCTATCTTCGTCGTTGTCGATCGTCTTTCCAAAGTAGCCCATTTCCTACCTGTTCGTGAGAGTATAACCGCTAGTCAATTGGCAGACTTATACATCTCCCGGATAGTGTCTCTCCATGGTGTTCCTTTGGAAATTAACTCGGATCGAGGAAGTCTTTTCACCTCTCGATTTTGGGAAAGTTTCCAAAATGCTATGGGAACCCGTCTCTCCTTTAGCACCGCTTTCCACCCTCAGTCGAGTGGTCAAGTGGAACGCGTCAACCAGATTCTAGAAGACATGCTTCGAGCCTCTGTTATCTCATTCGGAATGGATTGGGAGAAGTGCCTTCCATTTGCCGAATTCGCTTACAACAACAGCTATCAATCTAGCTTGGGTAAAGCCCCTTTTGAAGTTCTCTATGGACGACGGTGTCGAACACCCCTTAACTGGTCAGAGACCGGGGAAAGACAATTCTTTGGCCCGGATATGATTCAGGAAGCAGAAGAGCAAGTTCGCATCGTTCGTGAAAAGTTGAAAACAGCCCAATCTCGTCAAAAGAGTCAATATGACCGAAAACATAAGGCTATGACTTTCGAGGTTGACGAGAAGGCTTATCTTCGGGTTACCCCTCTGAAGGGAACCCATCGTTTCGGTATCAAAGGCAAATTGGCTCCTCGTTACATTGGACCTTTTCGCATTCTCGCTAAACGAGGAGAAGTTGCCTACCAGTTGGAACTACCTCCGCACCTCTCCAGAGTCCACGATGTCTTCCACGTTTCTCAACTCAGGCGTTGCTTCTCGGATCCTATCCGTGGAGTGGACCACGAAACGCTTGATCTCCAAGATAATCTTACATATCGAGAGTACCCCATTCGTATCCTCGATCAGGCCGAGCGTACCACTCGACGTCATAATATCAAGTTTCTCAAAGTACAATGGTCGCACCATTCTGAGGATGAAGCAACTTGGGAAAGGGAGGATCGTCTTCGACTTGAGTATCCCGCCTTCTTTCCGGAGGAACCCAAATCTCGGGACGAGATTCTTTTGAGTGGGGGTGAGTTGTCACATCCTAGTTAGCCATGCATTAGAGTGTTGCATCATGTTTACTCTTTCATCAGAAACCTGAAATGGGGATGACAGAACCCCCAGTCCCCTCTGAAACCAATTAGGGTTTACTAAAAACTTTTTCAATGAACCTGAAATGCCCTTCTAAAATGCCCATCATTTTTGTCTTGGTTCAGAACCTCTGCCAAAAGTGATGCACATTTTCCTAGGCCATCTTAGGGTTTTTGAATTAAATCATAAATATTTGAATTTGGGCATTTAAAATTATATAAAATATTTAAATGCTCAAATATCTCCAAACTAAAATGTTTCATGTTGGAAATAATCCAACTATGGACCAGGAGTAGTTTGGTGATTTTAGGAGTTGCCTAAGTATTTTATTTAATTCAACAAAGTTGCAGAAGTATTAAAAAAACAGAAACAGAAAGAAATGGAAAAACTTACCTGACGCCTGCTCCCGGCCCACCTGCCGGCCCAGCCCAGCGCCGCTCCAGCGAGCTGCTTGCCGGCCAGGCAGGCAGGCAGGTGCCCGACGGCGACCGCAGCGCGCGCCACGCACCTGCTCGCCGCCTCGCCGCTCCCCGCGCCCGGTGACGTCGTGGATCAGCCTCCCTCGCTCCCCCGAACCCCCCAGACACCCCCTCCTCTCTCCAGCTCCTCCCCCTCGCGCTCCCCCGCCATGACCGACGCCACCATCGCCGTGCCTTCGTCGTAGCCGTGCTTCCCGCCGCCCGTGCGTCCTCTCATCGTGTCCAGGAGCTCCGCCGCTGTCCACTCCATCGAGCAAGCCGAGCCCCGAGCGCTCGCAACGCCCGAGTCCACCGCAACGACCTCGCCCGAACCGCCGTCGCCGGAGATCCCCTTCAACGCCGTCGTCGCTCCGGTCCATCTCCGGCCGCACCAAGGGCTTCGTCGCACTCACTGTGAGCTTAGCCATCTTTCCCCCCTCCTTTTCTTGCTCCCGAGCCGTGTAGCGACCTCCCGGAGCTCAACCGCACCCACCGCCGTGGAGCTCGTCGCCGACGTGCTCCCGGTCACCCTCCGACCACTCCACGGTGTCCATCATACTCACCGTGTCACGTAGCACCTAGCTAGCTACTCCCCGCGCCTCACTGACCCCTCTAGCGTCAAGTTCGTCTTCGGCCGAACCCCGGTGGCCGCCAAAGTCGTCGCCGGCGCCAACTCCGGCCACCCCGACCCCAACGGACTCCACCAAGAGCTGCGGCTCGTCCTCAGCTCCACTCCGGTGGTCTCCGCGACCCATTTGGTGGCCGAAACAGCCAAAACCACTTCCGCCGCCGCGTCGGGCTCGCCGGCGGCTAAACGCCGGTGCAGCCGACCCGGGTTTGACCACGGGTGGGCCCTGGTTGACTCCCCTGAGTCAATGACAGGTGGGGCCCAGCCCTGTTAATTAAACAGGTTTAGTTTTATTTAAACTTTAATTAAATTAATCACCCTGACACGCGGGACCCACTGTCAGGTTTGACCTGGACATGTTCCGTTGACCTGCTGACGTCACACTGACGTCAGGCTGACGCAATAATTGATTTTCTGGAATTAATCTAATATAGGAAATTCCAGAATATAGTTTAAACTTTAAAAATTCATAACTTTTATTCTGTAACTCCAAATCAGACAAATTATATATGAAAAATGATCAGAAAAATCCAATCTATCCATCTGTACTATTTTCATGCATGATTAAACAAGTTAACCTGATGTTTAATACAGAACAAGGAAAAACACTTTAAAGGGCCATGTTTGAGTTTGAAATTTGAATCTTTGATTCAAATTGGTTCAAACCCTTCTGGTCTTAGTTGCATTAGCCCAACACACTCATATTGCTATGTTTCATGCATGCATCATATTGTTGCACATTGTTTGGTGATGGTTGTGTATCGGTGTTCTTTGCGGCAGGTTCTGCCTCCGAGGAGTATCGTGATTACCCTAACGAAGAACCGTATCAGTGCATCGAACCATCAGGCAAGCAACCAACCATTTGATCATATCGATACAATCCCATGTTCTCGCTCCTGCTCTCTTTTACTGCATTAAGACAACGCGTTTCAAACTGCTGTGTGCTACGGTAGTTGAACCCACTTCCTCTGCATGACCTGTCATTGCCACAGTAACTAGATGAAACCCACTAGCATGTGTAGGAGTTGATTGAGCCATATGTATGTGTTGTTCCTACCTTGCTATGCCTGCTATGCTTAGAGTCGTGTCAGGTCTGGTTCATCTGGGTGATGGGCTAGAGTGAAATGATTATGTCGGTAATGAGAGTGGTGTGGTGAACACGATTTGGTAAAGGTATCGATGAGAGGCCATGTAGGAGTACATGGTGGGTTGTTTCATTGAAGCCGACCTTAAGCACTGAGATCTGTATGTGTGATTTAAGAATCAGCTACTACCATGCATTGGGCCCGAAACCAATGGACCCTCTCGGCTTCTTATTCACCCTAGTTCTCCGTCCAGGAGTTGCAAGTAGTTTCTGGTGTTTGTAGCCTACTGGAGGCCGTGGACAGCGCTGACCGTAGGGGTGGGCTGTGATGCGGTAGGTACGTGGCCGGGTGTACCGAATACCCGTTAGGTATCTCGGGAACCCTGTTCACATCGTTCGGGGCCGTATGGGAAACCTCGGCCGGACTCCCTACGGATGGAACCTGGATAGGCGATAAACCTGGACTGGAGGCTTAGGTGATTAGGTAGGTCGTGGCCGACACCCACGTTGGGCTTCCGCTTGAAGGTTGCCGAGTACATGTCGTGTAAACGACGGTAAGTGGTGAGAGCGTGTATGAAGAAGTACACCCCTGCAGGGTTATCATGATCTATTCGAATAGCCGCGTCCGCGGTAAAGGACTACTTGGTTGCCTATACAGTTCATAGACAAGTAAATGGAAACTACTAAAAGCCTCAAGATAAGTGTGAGTGCCGAGGAGGGCTCTTCCGCAGGAAGACGGAGGTGAATCCTCGGTAGTGTATTGAAGTGGTGAGTAGCGGACTCGTGTGCGCAAAACCATTTCAAGTTGGAGTCTCGTAGGTTAGCCTAGCCAAGAGTCAAAGCTGGCTTGCTGCAATAACTCCACCAACCCTTCTTGATAATATGCATGTATGTAGGATCTGATGTAAGTCTTGCTGAGTACCTTTGTACTCATGTTGCTATAATTTACATTTTTACAGAAGACGCTGCAACCCCTTCTGATGGGTTCTACGTAGACGTTGACATCAATGAGTAGGCTAAGGCCCAGGTGGTGATCCTGAGCTTGTGAAGGACCTCGTAGTATAGCTAGGCTTTCCAAGCCTCTTCTATTTTTCTAGTTGTCTGTACTCAGACAAGTTACTTCCGCTGCTAGTTTGTATGACTGTATGACTTGAATGCTGGGTCGTGTGACCCGTACCTTTGTGTATGTTATGTATGGCTCTCTGAGCCTTAAATAAAGTACTTGTGTCGTAGAGTCATGTTGTGATGCCTTGTTGTATTTGCACATATCGAGCATATTGTGTGTATGATTGAAATGCTTGGTATGTGTGGGATCTGACTATCTAGTTGTTTATCTTTAGTAGCCTCTCTTACCGGGAAATGTCTCCTAGTGTTACCGCTGAGCCATGGTAGCTTGCTACTGCTCTGGAACACTTAGGCTGGCCGGCATGTGTCCTTCTTCGTTCCGGTGTCTGTCCCTTCGGGGAAATGTCACGCATTGAGTACCGGAGTCCTGTTAGCCCGCTACAGCCCGGTTTACCGGAGTCCTGCTAGCCCAGTGCTACAGCCCGGACCCACTTGTTGATGACCGACACGTTCGAAGCTGGGTCATGGATGCCTGTCCCTGTAAGTCTGTGCCACTTTGGGTTTACGACTAGTCATGTCAGCCCGGGCTCCTTATCATATGGATGCTAGCGACACTATCATATACGTGAGCCAAAAGGCGCAAATGGTCTCGGGCAAAGGTAAGGCGACACCCGTGGGGATACCGTGTGTGAGGCCGCAAAGTGATATGAGGTGTTACCGGCTAGATCGATGTGACATCGAGTCGGGGTCCTGACACCATTAGTACAAGGCAACGATATTTTCCAAACATTACGATCATGTTCAAATCGCAAAGCATTGAGACAGACATTAAGTTGAAGCCAAGGGATTCAACAAGCATGACTTTATCCATGTGTTGATCCCTTGAGATTGCAACTCTACCTAGACCCAATACCTTACTTTTACCAGTGTCAGCAAATGTGATGTGGCTCTTGTTGGATGGACATAAGGTTGAGTCCATAAGAAGACTTCTTTTGCCAGTCATGTGATTTGTACACCCACTGTCAATAATCCATTCTGAAGACGCTGGTGTCGTACCCTACAATGCAGTTAGGGGGATACGCTTCACCAAGAGCATTGTGAAGCAAAAACATTTGACGAACCAGTGGGTTATGAAAGCTTAGATCCAGGTTAGGACTAATAGGGAGAGTAGCAAGTGATTCAGGTACGAAGTACATAGTAAGACCATTTGGGCATTTGATCTTGCGCCCTACAAGATGTTTAAGGTCCCCAGCAATAGTGTCAGACGATTTTGGTTTTCTGCTGGAGACCTTTCCCTGCAAAAGAGAGTTAAGCTTTCTTAGCCACCCACATCTTCAAGGGTGGCTTAGAAGCAATAAGTCTAAGTGCAGCATCTGAGAATTTTGGCTTTGAAGCCCTAGCAATCAGTCTTGCAGGCGGACAATAGTACTCATAAGAATAAGCAGAATAGTTCTTGGTCTTATGAACATGGCGGTTTGATGAACCGCTCTCATAATCATATGCCTGAGTATGGTTTCCCTGCAAAACATTTGCGTTAGTGCGACTCAGCTGAGTCCTCTGTCTGTATGAAGCCTTTGGACCGTATGAAGCCTTTGGTCTGAGGTTTGTCTTCTTCACGTGAGGTGTCATGATGACTTTCACAGGAAGACTCTCCAGACACCTTTTCGGAACCCAGATCTTCTTCATAGGCGGTCCATTCCTGCAGTTAGTACCAATGTACCTGGAAAATACTTCACCATTCTGATTCTTAAACAGTATATAGTTTGAATCAAAGGATTCATCAATGATAATGGGGTTAGCACAAGTGAAGCCAGATAGATTGGATGGATCTGCTGAAGGTTCCTTTGCAGCAACCCACATGGTTTTGGGGTACTGCTCAGGTTTTCAGTAAGAGCCATCTGCATTCATTTTCCTTACGAACCCTACACCCTCTTTCCTAGGGTTTTGGTTCAGAATCTGCTTTTTCAGGACATCACATAGCGTCTGATGCCCTTTAAGACTTTGTACATCCCTGTTTCAAGCAATGTCTTCAACCTAGCATTCTCATCAGCAATAGCGGTGGTATCCTCAGCAGAGGGGTTAGTTACCACATCAACAGTTGAAGATATTGCAACAGCAGTAGCAGTAGAACATTCAGCAACAGAAATAGCATTATCATGCTCAATGCATTTTAAGACATGGTGGTTCAAATCCTTCCTGAGCGGGACTGATATATTTGGCACGAAGTGACTCATTTTCCGTTTGAAGATCTTCATGAACCGCTCTCAATTTGTCAAGATCTTGCTTCCTTTGAAGATAATCATAGGAAAGCTTTTCATGAGTTGTTGAGAAAGTTTCATGAAGACTTTCAAGTTCCTGATACTTACCATGAAGATTTTTTATGTCTTCAATTAAGGATTCAGATCGAGTCATTTCAGCACCTAACAGATCATCACTTCTGTCTAATAGTTTTTGAATATGTTCCATAGATTTCTGTTGTTCAGTTGCAATTTTAGCAAGTGTTTTGTAGCTAGGTTCTGAACCACAATCAGAGTCATCGTCACTAGATGTTTGATAGTGAGTAGTGCGTGTGTTTACCTTGGCATCGTTTTCCATGAAGCAGTAGGTAGAAGCGGAGTAGTCCTTGTCATTTGCATCGGTGTCAGTGATGAAGTCATTGTCTTCAGTGTTGAAGATGGACTTGGCAACGTATGTTGTAGCCAGACTTGCGACGCGTGAGTCGGATTCCTCCTCAGACTCCACCTCCGCCTCCTCAGAAGCAGACTCCTCCTCTGAATCCATTTCCTTGCCAACAAACGCACGTGCCTCGCCAGATGAGCTCTTCTTATGTGATGAAGACTTTGAGGAAGACTTGGAAGAAGACTTTGAGTATTTCTTCTTCTTCTTCTTGTCGTCAGAGTAATATTCCTTGCTCTTCTTCTTCTTTTTGTTCTCATTGTCCCACTGTGGACACTCAGAGATGAAGTGGCCAAGTTTCTTGCACTTGTGACATGTTTTCTTCTTGTAGTCATGAGCAGGAGCTTCATCATTCCTTGAACTTGATCGGAAGACTTTCTGAAGCCTTTCTTCTTGGTGAATTTTTGGAACTTCTTGACAAGCATAGCAAGTTCCCTTCCAATGTCTTCAGGATCATCAGAACTCCTGTCAGATTCTTCTTCAGATGAGGAGGCAGCTTTTGCCTTCAAGGCACGAGTTCGCCCATAGTTTGGACCGTAGATATCTCTTTTCTCCGAAAGCTGAAACTCATGTGTGTTGAGCCTCTCAAGTATGTCAGACGGATCGAGTGTCTTGAAATCAGGACGTTCTTGAATCATCAGGGCCAGGATTTCAAACGAACTATCAAGTGATCTCAGCAGCGTCTTGACGACTTCGTGTTTGGTAATCTCAGTGGCGCCGAGGGCTTGAAGCTCATTTATGATGTCAGTGAGTCGGTCAAATGTGTGCTGGACATTCTCATTGTCATTTCGCTTGAAGCGGTTGAAGAGGTTACGAAGGACACTGATTCTCTGATCTCTCTGGGTTGAGATGCCTTCATTGACCTTGGAGAGCCAGTCCCAGACCAGCTTGGATGTCTTCAAAGCACTCACACGGCCATACTGTCCTTTGGTCAGATGACCACAGATGATATTCTTGGCAGTAGAGTCCAGTTGAACGAATTTCTTGACATCAGCAGCAGTGACACCTTCTCCAGCCTTGGGAATGCCATTCTCGACGACATACCATAGGTCAACGTCAATGGCTTCAAGATGCATGCACATCTTATTCTTCCAGTAGGGATATTCAGTTCCATCGAAGACGGGGCACGCAGCGGAGACTTTAATTATCCATGCAGTCGACATAGCTAAAACTCCAGGTGGTTAAACCGAATCACACAGAACAAGGGAGCACCTTGCTCTGATACCAATTGAAAGTGCGTTATATCGACTAGAGGGGGGGTGAATAGGCGATTTTTATGAAAGTCTTCAGAACATAGAAGTTTTGAAGACAAACGATAAAATTAAACCTATTACCATGCAGTGGAAGGTAGACTACACTAGGCAAACCATAGTCAAGTATTCAATGAAGTGAAAGCACAAAGACTAATAGCAGCTAGGTAGTAAGGATCAGGTAGGAAGATATTGTGAAGCCAAACAGAACACGCAGTCACTCAGTGAAGACAAATGATAGTGCAGACATACAATGACTTCACAAGGAGTAACAGCCAGTAAAGTGAAGTGAAGATGAAACCAGTGACTCGTTGAAGACAATGATTTGTTGGACCAGTTCCAGTTGCTGTGACAACTGTACGTCTGGTTGGAGCGGCTAGGTATTTAAACCTTAGGACACATAGTCCCGGACACCCAGTCCTGAACACGCAGCTCAGGACACCCAGTCCTCACCGTATTCTCCTTGAGCTAAGGTCACATAGACCTCGCCCAATCACTCTGGTAAGTCTTCAAGGTAGACTCCCAAACCTTCACAGACTTTGTTCACCGACAATCCACTATGTCTCTTGGATGCTCAGAACGCGACGCCTAACCGGCTGGAGGATGCACAGTCTTCAAGTGTAATAAGTCTACAGATCACACAGACAAGAAGACTTAAGTGATGCCCAATTCTCTCTGGCTCTGGTGGTTAGGGCTTTATCCTTGCAAGGAATTCTATCTCAAAGGCTTCGAGGTGGGTTGCTCTCAAACGACAAAAGCCGTACTTTCAATCTGAGCAGCCAACCGTTTATGGTTGTAGGGGGTGGGCTATTTATAGCCACTTGGCAACCCGACCTGATTTGTACGAAATGACCCTGGGTCACTAAGGAACTGACACGTGTTCCAATGGTCAGATTTCAAACTCACACAACAACTTTACTTGGGCTACAAGCAAAGCTGACCTGTCCGACTGTGGACAAGATTTGCTCTCATAGTCTTCACTTGAAGACATAGGTTTTTGGTTTAGGCATCACTTCAGTCATTGTGACTGGTTCTCTTGGACCCCACTTAATAGTACGGTGGTTCCTATGACTCAACACAAAAGAAAAAGAACTACGAAAGATCTAAGTCTTCGAGCTCCATAGGCTTCATATAGTGTCTTCTCTTGTCATAGTCTTCAATGTGAATATCTTCATATACCACCTTTGACTTCAATGTCTTCATACATTTTTAGGGGTCATCTCTGGTAGTAAAAACGAATCAATGAGGGACTTCTACCTGTGTTATCCTGCAATTCTCACAAACACATTAGTCCCTCAACTAGGTTTGTCGTCAATACTCCAAAACCAACTAGGGGTGGCACTAGATGCACTTACAAACCTTCAACGGTTCCGGACTCCGGTAGGCAGCCTCCTTCCAAGAGGAGCAAGCCTACCGAGTCGGTTATCTCCGTCCAACCGGAGGCACCGGACAATTTACTGGAGGTGCTTAATGGCGCCTCCATCGACGAGGAGCACGGCACTATTATGAGTGCGGTGATCCAGAAGGTTCAGTCTGCCAAGAGCGGACTGATTGAAGCCTGTGCCAGCCTTCTAACAGGCTTCGAGGTAAGTAAAGAATATGTAAAAATATTACGGCATAGACAGTAGCCCCTAATGCTCTGCTCGGCGTTCGAAAAGAAAAGCTGAATAGAGGATCTAATAACATTCGAGGGAGTCTAACATAATCAAGTCAATCTGCGTATGCAGGCTTCGCTGCTAGCCTCCGCCACACTGACTACGGAGGTGGATACGCTGAAGCAAAACCTCGCGCGGTCCGAGAACAAGCTCGGTCATGCCAAGAGGCAACTCGAGGAGAAGGAAGGTAAGTAATACCTTGCGCAAGTATATAGAGAAGATGTGGTTGCAAAAAATGACAGGATCAACGTGCTATTATAGGGGCCACGACCGAGGTGGCAACCCTTAAGAAAGCGCTGTCCGAGGCCGAAAACAGAGCGGCCGTGGAGCGCACAGAGAGAGGGAAGCAGGAGGAGCGGGTGGAGGAGGTGCAGAAAGAGCTCCAGGCTCTCGTGAAAAAACACTAGAGTTTGGAGCTTGACTCGAAGACGCAAGCGTCCGAGCTTGCGGCAGCCCTCGAAAGCGCGAAGTCTGCCAAGGCCAAAGCCCAGAAAGCCCTTCAAGAAATTGGAGATATGAAGAAGATAGCAGCGGGTAAGGCATTCATTATGCGAAGCAAGCACGTGAAAGTGAATTACTTGTTACTTACCCGAGTCCGGAGCTCTCCAGGAGCATTCGCAAATTTGCCTCGTAGTGCGTCTGATGCCGCCACCTACTACCGAGCCGAGGAGGGGAGCTCGACAGAGAAGGTGTTCTGGTCTCAGTATGCTGAGGCCGGACACCTGGTGCCTTTGAGCGACCAGCTGAAGCAAATGGTTGAGCTCCACAAGGTGGCCGAACATGCCATAAAGGGCCTCATAGTTCGGATTTGGCCTGGAGAGGCTCTGCCTGGGAGCTACTTCGGTCTGGTGAGGCGGCTGGTGGATGCCTGTCCACGGCTTGAAGTAATCAAGCGCTCCGTCTGCATCGAAGGTGCCCGTAGGGCGCTTGCCCGTGCTAAAGTGCACTGGGGCAACATGGATGCGGAGAAGCTGGTGAAGGACAGGCCACCACCGGGCAAGGAGCATCGCGTCCCGGAAGTGTATTATGAGGGCGTCCTGAAGGGTGCCCGCCTTATAGCCGATGAATGCTCCAAAAATGTAATATTTGAGTAAACTCGCATTTGTGATCCTGTACGCTGAAAACTTGTTCATATGCGCTGAGCAACGCTTTTGAATTTAAAATATTACCTTCTGTGCGGCCGTTTATCAAATTTGAGAGATGGCGAGTCGTCAGCTTCTGCCCCCATGCCGCAAGTGCTGGGGTGTTTAGGATAAGCATGAGCGCTCTTTTTCCCATTCTTGGGTCCTTCGAGGGAGGCGCTCAACACAACGAACAAGGCAATCGGACTATAATGCTTGTACACTCTCACTTAGCCACAGAATTCTATAATTTTAAATTTCGCCGAAGCCCCTAGTGTTCGGAAGACCGAGTTCGGGGCGCTATCCACGCCTAGGCCGGACAAAGCCGACTCCTCGCTCTAAGCGGCATAAGTCTTCAGGGACTCGAAAACCTCTCGAATAGCGACCAGCTCTCGCCTCATCATGACGGTCAGTTTTAGCTTTCTCTACAGAGGTGCTTAGCCCAGCTCAACTGGGGCACAATCGCAGTAGTTCTCCTAGTGCTACCTTAGCCGATATAACGGAACGTAAGGTACCAAAACATAGGAGCCGGGCAAACCCAACTATTGACCCAAGACATGATTCGGAGCCGATGCATATAATGCTATAAGTTCGGGGTGCCGCACTTGTGTAAGTGTTCGGACTTCTCACACCGTATTGTGGGGTACTTAAGCCCCTGGCGTATTGGCCATACCAAAGTGTACGGGTGCAACATGTCATTAATGAACATATATTCGTAAAAAAGAGTAATGCAATAATAGACGGAAGCTATGCATTGTTTATTTAAAAAAGCTACGATCGAAGAAGAATGATACAAATACTGCAATAAGCAAAAGATGGGACTATTTAACATGTCCTTTCTAGGGGCAGGCTGCAGAATGTTATGTGAAACAGGTATACTGCTTGTTATAGAGACCACCTTAGAGTTCCATAGTGCGGCGTAGTTTTCTGCTTCCCTAGTTGTATCGTTTGTGCGGCAATTGTACTGTCGGACAAGCCTTCTGAAGAATGGAGTCCTGAAAATAAGAGAAAATTAAGAAATCGACAGCCCCTAGTGCGGTTTAAGCCGCATTTTGGGCGTGCCGTGATGGTGCTCCTCCCCCCTGTGCCCATGGTATTTCCAGACCGTAGTTATGTATGCACAACACTGGTTTCGCAAGTTTGCGAGGGCTGGGGTTGGGGCCGCATTGCTATGCTTGCTCTGAACATGCCAGGCGGTCTTGTTGTAGGTTACTCCGGGCGCGCTTGACGGTGTCCAGACATTTAATGGCCGGACTGGAGAATTGCCTTAAGAGGCTGCTTTGTATTTCCGCTGCAATAGCCGCCGTATGCTCCTCCGTTCGGAGAGAGCGTTCGGTGTTTCCATTGACCGTGATGACGCCTCGAGGGCCTGGCATCTTGAGCTTGAGGTATGCATAGTGTAGCACCGCATTGAACTTGGCGAATGCGGTTCACCCGAGCAGTGTGTGATAGCCACTGCAGAATGGGACTATGTCGAAGATTAACTCCTCGCTTCGGAAATTATCCGGAGATCCGAAGACCACTTCAAGTGTAACTGAGCCTGTACAGTTGGCCTCTACACCTGGTATGACGCCTTTAAAGGTCGTTTTAGTGGGTTTAATCCTTGAGGGATCGATGCCCATTTTCCGCACTGTATCCTGGTAAAGTAGGTTCAGGCTGCTACCGTCGTCCATAAGGACTCTAGTGGGGTGAAATCCGTCAATAATTGGGTTTAGAACCAATGCGACGAATCCGCCATGACGGGTGCTAGTGGGGTGGTCCCTTCGATCAAAAGTGATCGGGCAGGAAGACCATGGGTTGAACTTTGGGGCGACTGGCTCCATCGCGTATACGTCCCTTAGCGCATGCTTCCGCTCCCTCTTGGGGATGTGGGTTGCGTATATCATGTTCACCGTCCGCACTTGTGGGGGAAAACCTTTTTGTCCACTGTTGTTCGGCAGCCAGGGCTCCTCCTCGTCATCGGTATGCAGCAACTTGTCTCTGCTTTCGGCACTTAACTTGCCTGCCTGCTTGAACACCCAACAATCCCTATTGGTGTGATTGGCTGGTTTTTCGGGGGTGCCATGTATCTGGCAAGAGCGGTCGAGTATTCGATGCAAACTGGATGGGCCCGGAGTATTTCTTTTGAATGGCTTTTTCCGCTGATCGGGTTTAGAGCCTCTGAATCCGGCATTAACTGTCGTATCCTCAGCATTGTCGCCATTAATGCAGTGCTTTTGCTTGTTGCGACGTGACCAGCCACTGCTGTCCTTGGTATCCGAATTACCAGGGCTCTTGGTCATGTTATTGCTGCGAGCTACCAGCTGTCTTCTCCCGCGCAAAAGCGGGTCATAAGTGTCATGAGGGCTGCCATAGATTTCGGCTTTTCCTGTCCTAGGTGCCGTGCAAGCCACTCGTCGCGGATGTTATGCTTGAAGGCTACTAGGGCCTCTGCGTCCGGACAGTCGACGATTTGATTTTTCTTGGTTAGGAACCGTGTCCAGAATTGTCTGGCCGATTCCTCTGGCTGCTGAATTATGTGGCTAAGGTCATCGGCGTCTAGTGGTCGCACATAAGTGCCCTAGAAATTGTCGAGGAATGCGGCTTCCAGGTCCTCCCAACAACCAATTGATTCTGCTGGCAAGCTATTAAGCCAATGCCGAGCTGGTCCTTTAAGCTTGAGTGGGAGGTATTTGATGGCGTGTAGGTCATCACCACGGGCCATGTGGATATGAAGGAGATAGTCCTCGATCCATACCGCAGGATCTGTGGTGCCATCATATGATTCAATGTCCACGGGTTTGAAACCCCCAGGCATAGTGGGTGTGCGGCGCCTCTGTATTGGGCTATATCACAACGAAGCTCAAACGAGCTTTGTCTACTGTGTTCGGCCCGGCCGGATTGACTGTATCCAGAGTGACGATTACCATCTCGTGTCGTGGGGTGCCCACGTGATCCGTAGATCAATCTTTTTTGTCTTGCCTTGTCCTCCAATATATCTCGCAGGTCTGGTGCATTTTCCCGTGCCTTGGTATTTTTGGAGCGGCGCCGGGGTGCGACTTGAGTGGAGGGCCGAGAGGCTTCTCTGTCGCGGTCACGGGGTGGCCGATCGGCCGCATCATGCGCTGGTGATGTAGGTTTAGGTGCTTCCTCCTATAGTTGGGGTAGCAACCTGCGCTTTGGGTAGCTCTTGGAGGGGCGTTCAAGTTCATACTCTTCGGCCGCAAGGACTTCAGTCCATCTATCGGCTAGCAAATCTTGATCAGCTCTAAGTTGTTGCTATTTTTTCTTAAGGCTGCTCGCCGTGGCCATAAGCCTGTGTTTGAAACGCTCTTGTTCGACGGGATCCTCCGGCACGACAAATTCGTCGTTGTCGAGGCTTGCCTCGTCTTCACAGGGAGGCATATAATTATCGTCCTCAACCTCTCTGTCTGTCGCTCTCTCATGAGGGCTGGCTTCTCCATCCTCCTGTGCCGAATATTGGTGGAGGTGGTTGTCTTCGGCACTGTCCGGGGTGTTATTATCTCCCGTGCCGGAATCACCGTTTTTGCTTTGGCAAGATTTAGCGCGGTGCCGCTCACGCCGGCGCTTAGGCTGCTTCTTGGAGGGGTCATCCTCCACTGTTCCATCGCCATTGCCTTCTTTTGGGGTGTCCACCATGTATATATCATATGACGAGGTGGCTTTCCAGTGCCCTATAGGTGCTGGTTCTTGATCGTCTCCTGCATCGGCGTCCATACCGTCGATGTCTTCCGAGTCGAAGTCGAGCATGTCGGTTAAATCATCGACAGTGGCTACGAAGTGGGTGGTGGGTGGGCTTTGAATTTCTTCATCAGCCGCATCCCAACCTTGCTGACCATAGTCCGGCTAGGGCTCTCCTGATAAAGAGAGAGACTTTAGTGAATTCAGAATATCACCGAAGGGTGAGTGCTGAAAGATGTCCGTGGCGGTGAACTCCATGATCGGCGCCCAATCGGGTTCGATCGGTAGGGGCGCGGAGGGCTCGGAGTCTGGAGAGGAGTCCGGCTCCTTGGAGTCACGGGCTTCGCAGAGAATAGGGCTGGTATTCGGCTCGATCGCCGTAGAGATTGCAGCCCCCGAGGCGATGTCCAACCACCCATCCTTGATTGGCGCAGTTGGCTCCAAATTAATGGTCGGAGCTGATGCAAGTGCAGCCTCCAGGGCACTGTTCGGCGGCAGAGCTAGATCATGCCCATCGTGACAGTGCGGCGCGCTCAGCTGCGGCTCGAATCTGTCGAAGATCAAGTCTCCGCAGAGGTCCGCTGTGTAGTTTAAACTTCCAAATCTGACCTGACGGCCAGGGGCGTAGCTTTCGATCTGCTCTAGATGGCCAAATGAATTGGCCCGCACTGCAAAGCCGCCAAATACGAAGATCTGTCCGGGGAGAAAAGTCTCACCCTGGACCGCATCGTCGTTGATGATCGGAGGAGCCATAGGGCCTAAAAGTGACGACACAGAGGAACTCTCAATGAAAGCACCAATGTCGGTGTCAAAACCGGCGGATCTCGGGTAGGGGGTCCCGAACTGTGCGTCTAGGCGGATGGTAACAGGAGACGAGGGACACAATGTTTCACCCAGGTTCGGGCCCTCTTGATGGAGGTAAAACCCTACGTCCTGCTTGATTAATATTGATGATATGGGTAGTACAAGAGTAGATCTACCATGAGATCAGAGAGGCTAAACCCTAGAAGCTAGCCTATGGTATGATTGTTGTTCGTCCTACGGACTAAAACCCTCCGGTTTATATAGACACCGGAGAGGGCTAGGGTTACACAGAGTCGGTTACAATGGTAGGATATCTACATATCCGTATTGCCATGCTTGCCTTCCACGCCAAGGAAAGTCCCTTCCAGACACGGGACGACGACTTCAATCTTGTATCTTCATAGTCCAGGAGTCCGGCCGAAGGTATAGTCCGGCTATCCGGACACCCCCTAATCCAGGACTCCCTCAATCTCTCTATGTAATCGAGTTCGTGAGCTATATATAATAAAGATTAGTTTTGAGTCAAGGGTTTGATTATTTTGCCATGATCTTGGGCGAATAAAAGAAAGAGAAAAAAGGAATAAAAAGAAACAAAAAGTTCATATTGATCTTATTGAGAGTAATGACTTCACATAGGAAGAGTATGATGATTAAAAGTTGTTGGGAGTTGGCAGACATAGCTTTGGTCATTGTTGCAATTAATAGGAAGTAATAAGGAAATAGAGGTTTTCACATATAGATATATTATCATTGACATCTGTTATGATTGGGAGCACTCATTAAAATATGACATGCTAAAGAGTTGATGTTGGACAAGGAAGACAACGTAATGAGTTATGTCTTTCTTATATCTGAGATAAAGTATGTTGTCATGGATCCTCTAACTTGTTGAGCTTGCCTTTCCCCCTCATGCTAGCAAAATTCTCAGCACCAAGTAGAAATACTACTTGTGCTTCCAAATATCCTTAAACCAGTTTTGCCATGAGAGTCCACCATATCTACATATGTATTGAGTAAGATCCTTCAAGTAAGTTGTCATCGGTGCAAAGCAATAAAAATTGCTCTAAATATGTATGATTGATTGGTATGGGAGAAATAAGCTTTATATGATCTTGTGATGTGGAAGTAATAAAAGCGACGGACTGCATAATAAAGGTTCATATCACAAGGGGCAATATAAAGTGACGTTCTTTCTCATTGAGATTTTATATATCCAACCCTAAAAGCGCATGGCAACCTCTGCTTCCCTCTGCGAAGGGCCTATCCTTTATTATTATCTTCTACCTTATGCTAGAGTCATGGTGATCTTCACCTTTTCTTTTTCATTTTATCCTTTGGCAAGCTCAGCATGTTGGAAAGAACATGATATATATATATCTAATTGGATGTAGGGGAGCATGAACCATTATTGTTGACATTACCCTTGATGTAAAAGGTTGTGGGGCAAAACTATAAGCCCCTATCTTTCTCTGTGTCCGATTAAAACTCTGTAACCACAAGTATCGCATGAGTGTTAGCAATTATGAAGGACTAAATGATAGTTGAGTATGTGGACTTGCTTTTTAGCTCTGACATAGACTCTTTCTGATGTTATGATAAATTGCAATTGCTTCAATGACTCAGATTATAGTTTGTCGGAGACCAATAAGGTTTATGATTTATACTCTTGCATTGTGAATAGATCATCACTTGAACATAAGTAATCATATGACAAAATCTATATATGTTGTTGTTATGAGAATAATCATGATGCCTTCATGTCCGTATTTTATTTTTATCGATGCCTCTACCTCTAAACATGAGGACATATTTATTGTTATCGGCTTTTCGCTTGAGGACAAGCGAGGTCTAAGCTTGGGGGAGTTGATATGTCCATTTTGCATCATGCTTTTATATCGATATTTATCGCATTATGGACTGTTATTTCACTCTATACCACAATACTTATGGTTATTCTCTCTTATTTTACAAGGTTTACATAAAGAGGGAGAATGCCGGCAGCTAGAATTCTGGTCTGGAAAAGGATCAAATATTAGAGACCTATTCTGTGCAACTCCAAAAGTCCTAAAACTCCACAGAACGTCTTAAAATAAATAAAGAAAAATTCATGCCAAAGATGAAGGCCAGGGGGCCCACACCCTCCTCACGAGGGTGGGGGGCGCCCCCCCAGGGCGCACCCCCTACCTCGTGGGCCCACTGGTGGCTCTCCGATGCCCATCTTCGGGACAAGACTCCACCGCCACGAGGCGGAACCTTGGCGGATCCAATGTAGAGCTCCGGCAGAGCTGTTCTGCCGGGGAAACTTCCCTCCGGGAGGGGGAAATCATCACCATCGTCATCACCAACACTCCTCTCATCGGGAGAGGGAAATCTCCATCAACATCTTCACCAGCACCATCTCATCTCCAAATCCTAGTTCATCTCTTGTATCCAATTCTTGTCTCAAAGTCCGGGATTGGTGCTAGTAGGTTGCTAGTAGTGTTGATTACTCCTTGTAGTTGATGCTAGTTGGTTTATTTGGTGGAAGATCATATGTTCAGATCCTATATGCATATTATTACCCCTCTGATTATGAACACGATATGCTTTGTGAGTACTTACGTTCGTTCCTGAGAACAAGGGAGAAGTCTTGCTATGAGTAGTCATGTGAATTTGGTATTCGTTGGATATTTTGATAAGATGTATGTTGTCTAGCCTCTAGTGGTGTTATGTGAACGTCGACTACATAACACTTCACCATTATTTGGGCCTAGAGGAAGGCATTGGGAAGTAATAAGTAGATGATGGGTTGCTAGAGTGACAGAAGCTTAAACCCTAGTTTATGCGTTGCTTCGTAAGGGGCTGATTTGGATCCATATGTTTCATGCTATGGTTAGGTTTACCTTAATACTTTTGTTGTAGTTGCAGATGCTTGCAATAGAGGTTAATCATAAGTGGGATGCTTGTTTAAGTAAGAACAGCACCCAAGCACCGGTCCACCCACATATCAACTTATCAAAGTATCGGACGCAAATCATATCAACGTGATGAAAACTAGCTTGACGATATTCCCATGTGTCCTGAGGAGCGCTTTTCCTATTATAAGAGTTTGTTCCAGCTTGTCCTTTGCTACAAAAGGATTGGGCCACCTGGCTGCACTTCATTCACTTTTGTTACTTGTTGCTCGTTACAATCTATCTTATCACAAAACTATCTCTTACCACTTATTTCAGTACTTGCAGAGAATACTTTGCTGAAAACCGCTTATCATTTCCTTCTGCTCCTCGTTGGGTTCGACACTCTTACTTATCGAAAGGACTACAATAGATCCCCTATACTTGTGGGTCATCAGACCCTCCCAAGGGTACAAGATCATAGCTGAGGTAACAAGCTACTCGTCGAAGTCCAAGCGGTACTACTAGTGAGACAGATGTCTCACCTGCAAAACATAAATAAAGCAAACATGAGTACAAAGGTACTCAGCAAGACTTACATCAGATCCTATCATACATGCATTTGTATCAAGAAGGTAATGTGGGGTTTAGTTGCAGCAAGCCAGCTTTGACTCAGTGGCTATCTTGTTCTACGACTACGAGAAACTTCTTTGAGGTGAGGCAACGCACACGATTCCACTAATCACCACATCAATACACTACTATGGATTCATCCACGTCTCTCTACGAGAAGGCCATCCATAGCACTCACACTTGCCTTGAGCTTTTTAGAGTATCCACTTTAAGTTGTCTATGTACCACATAAGCATCCAAGAAGTCCATAACCGAGGACACGGCTATTCGAATAGATCATGATAACCCTGTAGGGGTGTACTTCTTCACACACGCTCTCACCACTTATCACCATGTACACGTCATGTATCTCGGCAACCTTCAAGCGGAAGCCTAGCGAGGGTGTCGGCCACGACCTGACTAACCACACAAGACTCTAGTCTAGGTTTATCGCCTATTTGGGTTCCATCCGCAAGGAGATCCGGCCGGGGTTTCGCTCACGGACCCACAGGATGTGTGCAGGGTTCCCGAGCCCACCATCCGGGTGCCACTCGGTACATCGGGACACATGTGCCTAGTCTGTCCCAAGTCCACCCTGCCGGGTGCCACTCGGTAGAAAAATAGCACTACCTACAAACACGAGAAACTAGTTGCAACTCGTGGACAGAGATCAAGTTGGCTAATAAGTCGAGAGGGGTCGAGTTACCGGAACCCAATGTGTTGGAGTAGCTAGACATTGGACAACATACACAGAACTTAGTGCTTAAGGACGGTTCCAGTGAGATAACCCACCATGTACTCCTACATGGCCTCTCGCTGCTACCTGTACCAAATCGTGTTCACACACTTAGCTCTCAGCATCAGAACATATCATAACACTCCAATCCATTCCCAAGAAATCAGACCTGACACAACTCTAAGCAATAGCAGGCATGGTATGGTAGGAACACAACATGGCTCATTCAACTCCTACACATGGTAGTGGGTTTCAACTATTTACTGTGGCAATGACAGGTCATACAAAGGAATGGGTTCAACTACCGCAGCATAAAGTAGCAGTTGAATCGTTGTTGTACTAATGCAATAAAAGAGAGCAGGAGCGAGAGAGTGGGATTGTATCGGAATGAACAAGGGGGTTTGCTTGCCTGGTAGATTAACAAGGGGGCACTGCTCCATTGACAGGTACTCTGGATCGGTCTCCGGAGCAGGACCTATCGAGAAGGAACATTGTCGGCAATCAAAACACAAGCATATGCAACAATATGATCCATGAACATGGCATGAAGATGTGATGTTGTTTGTGTTAATGCATCTAGCATTCATTTGCATGCAGTCCATTTGAACCAAAGATTCAAATGCAACTCCAAATAAGCCTTTATAAATGCCATTCATGTGTTTTCTCATATACAACATGTATAAGTTCGTTTGTCATGCATGAAACTAGTCTAGATGGATAGATTGAATTTTTCTGATCATTTTTCATATATAGATTATTTCAATCTGAGCTACGGTTGAATTTCTATGAATTTTATAAGTTTACATCATTTTCTGGATTTATTTAAAACCAGAAAATGAATAACTGCATCAGCACTGTGTCATGCCTGCGTCAGCAGGTCAGCGGCGCTGACTGGGTCAAACTTGACATGTGGGTCCCATGTGTAAGTGTCTGTGGCTAATCCTAAATTAAATTAAACCTAAACTGGTTTAGTTAATGGGGTTGTCCCCACGCATCAGTGACCCAGGGTGGTCAAAACCTGGTCAGACGGGGTCAAACCCGGTCAACCGGGGCTAACCCCACCGGCGACTCGACGCCGGCGAGGCCTGACGCGGCGGCGGCCTGCGGGATTGCGTCTCCGGCAACCAAATGGGTCGCGGAGACCATCTCCGAGGAGCTGGTGCTCACGCGCATCCACTGGTGCCCTCTGTTTCACCGGAGGCGGCCTATATCGACGGCGGCGACCACTTGGGCGGCGGCCGGAGTTTGGCGGGGAGGGGAGACGGGGCTACGGTGCACAGCAGGGGCCGGGGTTGGTCGCGTTCGTCTCCTGGAGACGTGCTGACCATGGTGGTGTGCTCGGTTGCAGGTGCCCGTAGGTGTGGCTGCGGTGGCGACATGGCCGGTGGTGAGGTGCTACGGCCGTGGTGGGGAAAGGGAGCTACGGCGCGAGAACGGAGGAACAGGGAGAAGGAAATGGAGCAGAAGCTCACTACGGACTCGACGGGCTTGACGGCGAGCTCGGGGACGCACTAAAGACGGCGGGGCGGTGAAGACGATCTCCGGTGGCCGGGGATGAAAAAGACGGCGGTGACGGTGTTCCTGGGCCTCCCGCGGTGCGTGGCTCGATGGACACGAAGTAGGCGTCGTGGCGGAGCTTGCAGACATGGAGAGAGGGCGAGGGGGAGGAGGTAGCTATGAAGGCGACCAATTGCGGCGGCGGTAGCGCTCGGGCACGGTGAGAGAGAACGAGGGAGAGGAGGGGAGGCCATGGGAGAGAGGGAGAGAGGTGCGGGGCAGCGCGTGGCGTCTCCAAAGAGACGCGGGAGGAAGTAGAGAGGCAGGAGGTGCCCGGGCGCGTGGCCGCGCGCGCCGGGCGCGTGCCCCTGACCTCCTGGCGCGAGGAAGGGGATGACTGGCGTGGCCAGCTGGCTGGGCCGGCCTGCTGGGTCGCACAGTGCCAGGCCGCAGGTAGGTCCAGGTAAGGTTTTTTCCTTTTTTGTTTTTCTTTTCTATTTTCTGACATTTGTTCTATTTAGTAAAATAGTAAATCAACTTATTTTATTCTGTAAATTTTAGTAGGGACTAGTTGGACCACTCCAAAGCCCCTCACCAAAATTGAGAAATATTGGACAATATTTTGTATATATAAAAATATTTATACAATGCAAATAAATACTGGATTAATTCCAAATGGCCAAAATAAATATTTATGAGCTCCTAAAAATATTTGTTTGAATTTTACCTCTGACCAATATTTTCAGAGAGCAACATGAACATTTTCTTGGACCTTTTTGGAGCAATGTTTATCTGGGTCATTTCCAGAAATGAATTCTGAGGGTTTCACAAATCCCCATTTCAAATTTAAACGAAGTTTAAACATGATGCACAAATGACTAGCTAGTCTAGGTCATACCAGAACTAGGGATGTGACAACTCGCCCCCACTCGAAAGAATCTCGTCCCGAGATTCAGGAGTCGGCGGAAAGAAAGTGGGGTACTCAAGTCGAAGACGATCTTCTCGCTCCCAGGTAGCTTCTCTCTCGGAATGATGAGACCACTAAACCTTGAGAAACTTGATGTTATGACGCCGGGTGACACGCTCTGCTTGATCAAGGATGCAAATAGGGTACTCCCGATATGTGAGGTTATCTTGGAGATCAAGCGTTTCGTGGTCCACTCCGCGGATGGGATGCGAGAAGCAACGCCTGAGTTGAGAGACGTGGAAGACATCATGTACTCAGGAAAGATGTGGGGGTAGTTCCAATTGGTAGGCAACCTCTCCTCGTTTAGCGAGAATGCGAAAAGGAACAATGTAACGAGGAGCCAACTTGCCTTAATACCGAAACGATGGGTACCCTTCAAATGGGTAACCCAAAGGTAAGCTTTGTCGCCAACTTCATAAGCCACTTATGACGGCGGTCATACTGGCTCTTTTGACAAGATTGGGCTGTTTTCAAATTCTCACGAATGACGCGAACTTGTTCTTCTGCCTCCTGGATCATATCCAGTCCAAAGAATTGTCTTCCACCGGTGTCTAACCAGTTCAAAGGTGTTCGAAATCTTCGTCCATACAGAACCTCAAAATGAGCTTTCTTGAGGCTGGATTGGTAGCTATTGTTATAAGCAAACTCGGCGAAGGGAAGATACTTCTCCCAATCCATACCGAATGAGATAACACAAGCTCTAAGCATGACTTCAAGAATTTGGTTGACCCTTTCCACCTGACCAGTTGACTGAGGGTGGAAAGTGGTACTGAAGGAAAGATGGGTGCCCATGGCAGTTTGGAAACTCTCCCAGAAATGAGATGTGAAAAGACTACCACAGTCTAAATTGATCTTTAGTGGATCACCATGAAGTGACACTATTCGAGAAATATATAAGTCAGCAAGCTGACTAGCAGTGATACTCTCTCGAACAGGTAGGAAGTGAGCCACTTTGGAAAGACGATCAATGACTACGAAGATAGCATTATTCCCTCTCTTGGTCCTGGGAAAGCCGGTGATGAAGTCCATACCAACTTTATCCCATTTCCACTCAGGAATAGCTAAAGGCTGAAGGGTGCCAGCAGGCCTTTGATGCTCTGCCTTAACGCGACGACAAACGTCACAGTTAGCAATGAACTTAGCAATTTCTCTCTTCATCCTAGTCCACCAGAACCTCTGGCGTAGGTCCTGATACATCTTAGTACTACCGGGATGAATCGTGAGGTGAGATTCATGAGCCTCCTTAAGGATCAGTTGCCCAAGATGTTGCTTCTTGGGAACCACCAGATGGTTCTCGAAGAGAACAAAACCTCGATCATCTATAGAGAAACTACCAGCAATACCCTTGGCATTGTTTCTCCTGATCCGGGTAATCCCCGTATCATGCTTCTGGGCTTCTATGATATGATCCACAAGAGTAGGCTTCGCCACCAAGGTAGAAAGGAATCCTTGAGGAGCAATGTGAAGGTTAATCTTACAGAATTCCTCATGGAGAAGTGGTTGGCCCTGCTGCAACATGAGATTGTTGCAATAGGACTTCTGACTTAGCGCATCAGCCATGACATTGCCCTTAACTGGGGTGTATGTAATACCTAAGTCATAGTCTGAGATCAACTCCAACCAACGTCTTTCCCTAAGGTTCAAATCTGGTTGGGTGAAAATATACTTGAGACTCTGGTGATCGGTGTAAATCTCGCAACATTTACCAAGAAGGTAATGTCGACATGTCTTAAGTGCATAGACTACGGCTGCAAGCTCTAGATCATGTGTAGGGTAATTATCCTCATGTGGATGCAACTGTCGAGATGCATAGGCAATCACATGACGATCCTGCATAAGGATGCAACCTAGTCCCTGTCGTGAGGAATCACAATTGATAACAAAGTCCTTAGTGAAATATGGTGGCACAAGTATGGGAGCAGAAGTCAGGCATCTTTTCAGTTCCTGAAAACTGTACTCACACTGTGGTGACCACTCAACCTTTTTATCTTTCTTGAGAAGTTCCATGAGAGGTTTGGCCACTTTGGAGAAGTTCTCAACGAAGCGGAGACAATAATTGGCTAGACCAAGGAAACTCCTAACTTGCTTAACTATTTCAGGTGGAGTCCAATCAAGAACGGCCTGAACTCTCTCGGGATTGACAGCAATGCCCTTACCAGATATCATGTGGCCTAGGTAGGTCACTTCTGGCAACCAAAATTCGCACTTGGAGAACTTGGCATAAAGGGGGTGCTCTCTGAGTTTCTCTAACACAAGTCTAAGATGTTCGGCATGCTCTTCCTCGTTCTTCGAGTAAATAAGGATATCATCGAGGTAAACCACGACGAACTTATCTAAGTACTCCATGAAGATCGAGTTCCTCAAGCGGGAGAAAGTAGCTGGTGCATTGGTTAGACCAAAGGACATGAAGGTGTACTCGTACTGGCTATAACGAGTGACAAAAGTCGTCTTAGGAATGTCCCCATTTCTGTTCTTGATTTGGTGGTAGCCTAACCTCAAATCCATCTTTGAAAAGACCGAGGATCTAGCGAGCTAATCATACAGGTCATTGATCCTGGGGAGCGGATACTTGTTCTTGATCGTGACCAAATTAACAGGACGATAATCTACAACCATCCGGTCTGTACCATCCTTCTTCTTGACGAAGAGGATGGGGCAAGCCCAGGGAGAAGAACTAGGACGGATGAAACCCTTTTGCAAGGATTCATCGAGTTGTTTCTTAAGCTCAGCTAGTTCTAAGGGTGTTATCTTGTAAGGTCTCCTAGAGATTGGGGCGATTCCTAGGATAAGATCTATGACAAAATCTACATCTCTGTCAGGCGGAATACCTGGCAGTTCCTCTGGAAAGACATCCGGAAAGTCACGGAGTACTGGATATCTTCAAGGTCTGGGAGAGGGCTGGCATTAAGAGAGTAGAGTTGGCGCTTTGCAACTCTGGAGGAGACAGTGACTATCTTGCCAGATGAGTGTGTAAGCTGAACAGACCTGGTGAAACAATCAATCTTGGCATGATGAGCTATCATCCAGTCCATACCCAAGATGATGTTAATATCTGAAGACTGGAGGGCTACAAGTGATGCAAGGAATACAAGTCTGTCAACAAGGATTTCATTACCATGGCTTATTCTGGTAGTTTGCCATCTAGACCCTGGAGTTTGGATTTCAAGTGGAGTTGGCATATCACAAAATGACATGTCGTGCAAACGAGCATAGCCTTCAGAGATGAAGGAGTGAGATGCTCCGGTATCGAACAGAACCGAAGCTCGATGACAGTTGACAAGGAGTGTACCAAGAACGACATCCGGATCATCATAAGCGTCTTTAGCTGAGACGTGATGAACACATCCATGTTCAGTGGGAGCTGACTTGACGCTAAACACCTTGCGTGATGGCTTACCACGGCCAACAGACTTCTCAGGTAGGGGTGGAGCATAGTTGGTTTGAGAGCAGTCACGGGCATAGTGTCCTGGCTCTCCGCATGTGAAACAAGTCCCTGAGGTAGGACGTGGACCCGCATTGACAAGCGGTCTACCAATAGGCCTCGGTAGAGCATACTACTGAACTGGGTGAGGCGCCACATAAGAGGGCCTCGGTGAATAACCGGGTGGAAGAGCGGAGTTCGGAACCCAAATCCGACGCTTCTGAGAACTAGAACCGAAGGAAGAACCCAAATCACGGGTGTGCTTATGAGACTCCTCATAAGTGAGTTGAGCTATCTCTGTGTTAATGGCCTTGTTCACAAGAGCCTGGAATGTATTGCAATGATGCAAGTGGAGATCACGACGCAACTTGGGGTTGAGACCCTTCCAAAACCTAGCCTGCTTCTTGGCGTATGTGGACACCTCCTCTGTAGCATAGCCGTCAAGGTTCTCAAACTCTCTACTGTAAGCATCAACTGCCACCTTATCCTGGGTGAAACTATAGAACTCTTCTCTCTTGTGGTCAATGAGGGCTTGAGGAATGTGATGCTCGCGAAAAGCCTCAGTGAAATCTCTCCAGGTGGGTATCTGGCCAGCTGGAAGCATAGCCTCATAGTTCTACCACCAAAGACTAGCAGGTCCTTCCAAGTGATATGCAGCATAGGTGACCTTGTCACCTTCAGCTACGCTCGTGGAATGCAGCTTGTGTGCGATACTACGGAGCCAGTCATCTGCATCAAGTGGTTCAATGGAATGATGGAAGGTAGGTGGTTTCAAACCAGTGAAATCATAGATGGTCGCTGACTCTTTGCACTGGGGTGCGGTGTTCTTCTCAATACGTGCTAACAAGCGGTTAGACTCACGCTTGTTCCTCTCCATCTCTAACATGAACTCTACCAACGAAGACTGGTCGGGAGGATCCTCATCCCTACCATCTCCGTGGTTCCGGCTACGAGCAATAAAACTTCGATTAACTGACGACATCCTGAAGAACCAACCAAGGAAACAAGGATGGATTCAGCACCTACTATAGGATGCAGAAGGTAGCACAAGAAATTAGTATCTCTCAAACTCCTAGGACAATTCCGGTAGTATAATGGCAGTAAAATGCTCAAAATGAGACATTCTGCAAAAGACGGGGCAGCACCAAACTCAACATCATCACTCAAGGTTCTGTGATAGTACTAAACAGACTACACTGGAAGTACTCGAAAGCTGGAATATGACTCTGATCAACCAATCCTAAGAGAGTACATAGTAGTAACTCGTGATCCTGATAGATGGAAGAGAAGGCCTAGTTCCTTAACCCCATAGGAAGGTAGGATGACTCAGATCAGAATGCATAAGGTATAAGGAGTAAAAAGAGCCTTACGTTCCCTTCCACAATCAATTCCTCAACTTCGACCAGGTTGGCTTGGTAATCCCACAGGCAGTCAGGCTCTGATACCAAAGCTGTCAGGACCCCGATTCTAAGTCACACCGATCTAGCATGTAACACGTCATATCACTTTGCGGCCTCACGCACGGTATTCCCATGGGTGTCGCCTTACCTGGCCCGAAACCGTTTGAGCCTTTTCACTCACGTATATGATAGTGTTGCTAGTATCCATATGACAGAGAACCCGGGCCGACATGACTAGTCGTGAACCCAAAGTGGCACTAACTTACGGGAAGAGGCATACATGAAACAACATCGAGCATGTCGGTCATCAGCGTGTGAATCCGGGCTGTAGCAACTGGGCTAACAGGACTCCGGGAATCCGGGCTGTAGCAGGCTAGCAGGACTCCGGAAGTCACCACGTGACATTTCCCCGAAGGGATAGACACAGGAACAAAGTGAATCAGATGCCGGCCAGTCTAAGTGTTCTGGAGCAGTAGTGCTGGGCTAGCAAGACTCCGGTAAACCGGGCTGTAGCGGACTACCATGGCTCGGTGGAAGCACTAGACTACATTTCCCCATAAGAGAGGCTACCAAGGATAAACAGCCAGGTTGTCGTATCCCACACATAGCAATAAACGTTACACGTACGCATAACATGCAAGTATGTGCTGTACAACATGGCATCACAACATAACGCAAACTCATATAGATAAAGGCCCAAAAGAGCCACATAGCATTAAATACAAACAGGGGCCACATGACCCATCATTCAGAGCATACAAGCATCGGAAGCATTACATGTCTGAGTACGGACAACTACAGAAGAAAAAGGCTGAGAAGCCTGACTATCTACAAGACCCTCCGAAGGGTACAAGATCATAGCTGAGGTAACAAGCTACTTGTCGAAGTCCAAGCGGTACTACTAGTGAGACAGATATCTCACCTTCAAAACATAAATAAAGCAAATGTGAGTACAAAGGTACTCAGCAAGACTTACATCAGATCCTATCATACATGCATTTGTATCAAGAAGGTAATGTGGGGTTTAGTTGCAGCAAGCCAGCTTTGACTCAGTGGCTATCCTGTTCAATGACTATGAGAAACTTCTTTGAGCTGAGGCAGCGCACACGAGTCGACTAATCACCACATCAATACACTACTATGGAATCATCCCCGTCTCTCTATGAGAAGGCCATCCATAGCACTCACACTTGCCTTGAGCATTTTAGAATATCCACTTTAAGTTGTCTATGTACCACGTAAGCATCCAAGAAGTCCATAACCGAGGACATGGCTATTCGAATAGATCATGATAACCCTGCATGGGTGTACTTCTTCACACACGCTCTCACCACTTATCACCATGTACACGTCATGTATCTCGGCAACCTTCAAGAGGAAGGCTGGCGAGGGTGTCGGCCACGACCTGACTAACCACACAAGACTCTAGTCCAGGTTTATCGCCTATTCAGGTTCCATCCACAAGCAGATCCGGCTGGGGTTTCGCTCACGGCCCCAAACGATGTATGCAGGGTTCCCGAGCCCACCATCCGGGTGCCACTCGGTACACCAGGCCACGTGTGCCTAGTCTGTCCCAAGTCCACCCTAACGGGTTCCACTCGGTAGAAAAATAGCACTACCTACAAACACCAGAAACTAGTTGCAACTCCTGGACAGAGATCAAGTTGGCTAATAAGTCGAGAGGGGTCGAGTTACCGGAACCCAATGTGTGGTAGTAGGTAGTCATTGGACAACATACACAGAACTCAGTGCTTAAGGATGGTTCCAGTGAGACATCCCACCATGTACTCCTACATGGCCTCTCACCGCTACGTGTACCAAATCGTGTTCACACACTTAGCTCTCAGCATCTGAACATATCATAACAATCCAATCCAATCCCAATGAATTAGACCTGACACAACTCTAAACAGTAGCAGGCATGGCATGGTAGGAACACAACATGGCTCATTCAACTCCTACACATGCTAGTGGGTTTCAACTATTTACTGTGGCAATGATAGGTCATGCAAAGGAATGGGTTCAACTACCGCAGGATAAAGTAGCAGTTGAATCGTTGTTGTCCTAACGCAATAAAAGAGAGCAGGAGCGAGAGAGTGGGATTGTAACGGAATGAACAAGGGGTTTGCTTGCCTGGTAGATCAACAGGGGGGCACTGCTCCACTGACACGTACTCTGGATCGGTCTCCGGAGCAGGACCTATCGAGAAGGAACGGTGTCGGCAATCAAAACACAAGCATATGCAACAATATGATGCATGAACATGGCATGAAGATGTGATGTTGTTTGTGTTAATGCATCTAGCATTCATTTGCATGAAGTCCATTTGAACCAAAGATTCAAATGCAACTCCAAATAAGCCTTTATAAATGCCATTCATGTGTTTTCTCATATACAACTTGTATAAGTTGGTTTGTCATGCACGAAACTAGTATAGATGGATAGATTGAATTTTTCTGATCATTTTTCATATATACATTATTTCAATCTGAGCTACGGTTGAATTTCTATGAATTTTAGAAGTTTATATCATTTTTTGGATTTTCTTGATTTATTTAAAACCAGAAAATGAATAACTGCGTCAGCACTGTGTCATGCCTGCATCAGCAGGTCAGCAACGCTGACTGGGTCAAACCTGACATGTGGGTCCCATGTGTTAGTGTCTGTGGCTAATCCTAAATTAAATTAAACCTAAACTGGTTTAGTTAATGGGGTTGGCCCCACGCGTCAGTGACCCAGGGTGGTCAAACCCTGGTCAGACGGGGTCAAACCCAGTCAACCGGGGCTAAACCCACCGGCGACTCGACGCCGGCGAGGCCAGACACGGTGGCGGCCTGCGGGATTGCATCTCCGGCGACCAAATGGGCCGTGGAGACCATCTCCAAGGAGCTGTTGCTCACGCGCATCCACTGGTGCCCTCCGTTTCACCGGAGACGGCCTATATCCACGGCGGCGACCACTTGGGCGATGGACGGAGCTCAGCAGGGAGGGGAGAAGGGTCTACGGTGCACGGCAGGGGCCGGGGTTGCTCACGTTCGTCTCCTGGAGACGTGCTGACCATGGTGGTGTGCTCGGTTGCAGGTGCCCGTAGGTGTGGCTGCGGTGGCGACATCACCAGCGGCGAGGTGCTACGGCTGTGGTGGGGAAACGGTGCTACAGCATGAGAACAGAGGAACGGGGAGAGGGAAACGGAGTAGAAGCTCACTGCAGACTCGGCGGGCTTGACGGCGAGCTCGAGGACGCACTGGAGACGGCGGGGTGGCGAAGACGATCTCTGGTGGCCGGGGATGAAGAAGACGGCAGTGACGATGTTCCAAGACCTCCCGTGGCGCGTGGCTCGATGGAGACGAAGTAGGCATCGCGGCGGAGCTTGCAGACATGGAGAGAGGGCGAGGGGGAGGTGGTAGCTATGACGGCGATGAGCTGCGGCGACGGCAGCGCTCGGGCGCGGTGAAGAGAGCGAGGGAGAGGAGGGGAGGCCATGGGAGAGAGGAAGAGAGGTGCGGGGCGGCGTGTGGCGTCTCCAGAGAGACACAGGAGGAAACAGAGAGGCAGGAGGTGGCCGGGCGCGTGGCCACGCGCGCCGGGCGCGTGCCCCTGTCCTCCTGGCGCGAGGAAGGGGATGACTGGCGCGACCAGCTGGCTGGGCCGGCCTGCTGGGTCGCATAGTGCCAGGCCGCAAGTAGGTCCAGGTAAGGTTTTTCCTTTTTTTTGTTTTTCTTTTCTATTTTCTGACATTTGTTCTGATTTTGTAAAATACTAAATCAACTTATTTTATTCTGTAAATTTTAGTAGGGACTAGTTGTACCACTCCAAAGCCCTCACCAAAATTCAGAAATATTGGACAATATTTTGTATATATAAAAATATTTATCCAATGCAAATAAATACTGGATTAATTCGAAATGGCAAAATAAATATTTATGAGCTCCTGAAAATTTTTGTTTGAATTTTACCTCTGACCAATATTTTCAGAGAGCAACATGAACATTTTCTTGGATCTTTTTGGAGCAATTTTTATCTGGGTCATTTCCAGAAATGAATTCTGAGGGTTTCACAAATCCCCATTTCAAATTTAAATGAAGTTTAAACATGATGCACACATGACTAGCTAGTCTAGGTCATACCAGAACTAGGGATGTGACAGCCACGTTGCTGCAGCTTTGTTACACTTGTTGCTTGTTACCCGTTACGAATTATCTTATCACAAAACTATCTGTTACAGATAGTTTAAGTGGTTGCAGAGAATACCTTGCTGAGAACCGCTTGTGATTTCCTTCTGATCCTTGTTGGGATCGACACTCTTACTTATCGAAAGGACTATGATACATCCCCTATACTTGTGGGCCATCAATTTGCAGGGTGTAGTCATTCGTTTTTTTGTTTTTCCCTCGAACAATTTGATTCACGAACTTATCGCACCGCATGTGGTGCTGAAACACTCGGACATCGTGTAACGTTAATAACCGCCACCTACAATGTCATTTGCTTTTCACTATGTGTCTGCAGGTACCATTGATTGTATTTTCTCTGTGAATAATTATCTTCGACAATTATCTGTCCTACAGGGACACATATCTACTCCTCGAAGAAGAACAAAAAATCATCAAGTGATGATACCATTTTGGAGAAGTACTTCAAGTACTAAAGGAACTATAACTGTTGTGGTTGGATATGCTTTGATTGCTATCTTTCATTATCTAACCTTGTAGGAAGAGAAAGTCATTCTATGCACAAATGCCTTTGGAAGGCTATCTATATGACTGACGAAGTGTTTTTCCTCACAGATATCCTTTGCATTGTCTATATTGTAGGAAAACCAACTTCAAAGCATATCCACTCAGAGCAACGTATTCTTATTCTATCTTGCTGTGACAATATCGAATACCTGACATGCAGGAAAACTACAACTTGCGGGGATTCAAAATTGTGTTCTGAGAAAACCTTCGTGATATATCCTAGTCACAAATCAATCAATGCTTATTTTTCATCTAACTTTCTTTGAAGATATTGTGATAGAAACCACCTCAGACACCATCAACTGCATTGAAAGGACTCATGTATATAAGTTGTTGTCAATGACGCTCATATGAAGAGCAATATCGCTTCCCCCAATCCTTCATGATCCGAAGCATATCTTAAGGGTGAGAATATTTTTCCTTCGTAATTATCTCTCGTCTTTCATTATTCATCGCATCTCATTCAATTTTTTTGACAAAAAGGATAGTAGGGGGAAAACCCCTACTGTGATCACTTCATATATCTATATAAATGGGAAGTTTACATAGACATATCAGCTACAAGACAAGGCACTGCCAATCCACTTGGGGTGTGGATGTCCAACTAGCTAAAAAGGGAGGAGTGGGCTATACTACAGAAGTACAATAGTTGATCAGAGCAGCTCTATGCGCTGCTTTAACCCTATGTTGCAATAAGGACAAGTCTTCTTTGAATCTTGTGAGCCAAGAATCCACACTAGGGGGGGGCAGGCCTCTGAAATGCTTTATGTTTCTCTCCTTCCAAATGCTCCAAGATGCGGTCAAAAAAATTCATAAAAGAATGTGTTTGGCCATGTGTTCTTAGTGGTTTGAAGAAGGTTGAGGCGGCAAAGGAACGTTGGCCAAACAATATTTAGTCTAGCCCAGCAACTCTGGCTAAACGGGCAGGAGAAAACCATGTGATCCACAGTTTCTTCAATGGGTTGGTCGCAAAGGATACAATTGAAATTATTGCCAACATTGTAGTGCCTCCTCTTCAACATGTTGTGCGTGTTGAGTCTATCATGAAACAATAAGCAGCCAAAAACTTTGATCTTCATTGTGCATTTGGATTTCCAGAGTTGACCGAAAGCTTGATGCGCCACACCATCTCGAAAATAGTTGTTGTAGTAATCTCTTGGTTTGTACAGTGTGGCCCCCCAGGAATAATGCCAAACATCATGTGGAGAGGTCGATGAAGATATCCATGGCTGCTGTTCAATATCCTGGATCTCAGCAAGAGCCTGGGGAGAGACAGGAAGGTGAAAGGTTGCATGCATGTCCATATTGGCCATTGCCTCCGCGACCGACACGTCCTCCTGTATGGTGAACGAGAATGCACGAGGGTGCGAGATTTGCATCACATCCTCTCTCTCCATAGATCTTTCCAAAAAAGGGTCGAATTGCCATCTAGCAGCTGAACCCAAGAAATTCCACGATAGATAGGGGTTAGCTTAAGAATGTCCTTCCACCAGAGTGAACCAACCGGGTCCACAACATGTGGAATTTTGCCATCATAGTGATCATCCCAGATGAGGTTGACCCAAGGCACATCGAGTCTATTAAAGAATTTGTGAAGGAATTTCAAGAGCAAGGCCTCATTGTTAATATTTAGGTTAATCAAGCTGCCTTTCCATGCGGCAGACCAAGGGCATAAAATCTTGGAATGTAGGTCGAGTCATGCCCAAGGGAAGGCCTAGGTAGGTGAACGGTATAGAACCAACGGTACATCCAAATTCTCTAGCCAAATTAGCCATGGAAGATGTATCAAGATTAATCAGGATCAATGTTGACTTGTGGAAATTAATCTTGAGGCCAATCAAGGAGGCATAATTAGACAGGATCTCTTTAACCAGCGTGGCTTGTTGAACGCACGCATGAAGGACAATGAGCGTGTCATCCACATATTAAAGAACCGGATAATCAGTCTGACCAATGCATGGAAAGAGTAGGTCAAGCCGGCCTTGACGAAACACATCATTGATTGTGGCTTGGAGTAACTCTGACGCAAGGGCAAAGATAAGCGGCGAGAGAGGGTCTCCTTGACGAACCCCGCATCTGCATTGGAATTGTTGGCCGGGCACGCTGTTCAATAGGATGGAAGATCGGCCAGATGACAAAAGGCAGTTAATCCAGGATATCCAACGATCATAGAAGCCCATATGACACATGTTGATCATGGGCTCGGTCGCAACAGTGTCAAATTCCTTTCCAATTTCGAGCTTGAGAAGGATGATCTCCTGACCAGACGTGTGGCATTGATTAATATAATGATAGGCCCATGCTAGGCAGTCTTGGATTCTTCTCCCCTTAACAAATCCATATTGGTTGCGGTGCACCAGTTGCAAGATTATGCGTTGCAAACGATTGGCTAGAAGCTTTGTCAGTATTTTCATACAACAATTAAGCAGGGTGATCGGTCTGTAATCAGTAGCTGAGGCAGGCGCATTAACCTTGGGGATCATTGTAATGATTCCATCGTAGATACTGGTGATGTCAAGCTTTCCATCATAGAATTGTGAGCACAGCAAATAAAACTCATGCTTGATTATTGGCCAACAAGCTTTGAGAAAAGATGCACTAAAACCATCAGGTCCAGGGGCACGATCCGGAGGCATTTCCTTGACAACACTATCCATTTCATCTGGAGTGAATGGCTCAGTAAGGATGTCGAGATTATTGGCCCATTGGATTAATGAAGGTAAGTCAAACTTCATATCACACAGAGCAGTTGTCCCCAACTTGGCTTTGTAAGTGGAGTGAAGGAGCGCCTCCTTACCAGGGTGATCATCAACCACCCTGTCATCCTCAGTGCGGAGCGAGGAAATGTTGTTATTACAGTATCGCTCAGTGGCGATCGCTTGGAAGAATTTAGTGTTCTCGTCTCCAAACTTGATCCACCGGATAGTGCAGCGGTTTTTCTAGTAAATCTTCTGAAACTTAAGCAGCTGAAGAAGATTAGCTTTTAGGATGTTTCGAAAATTTGCTTCTGGGAGAGAAAGACAACACTTGTTTTCAAGTTCATTGAGATCCGCCAGAACATCATTACAATTAGTGATCCCAATAGAAAGCCGAGAGATATTCTTACTCCAAATCTTAAGGGCGTGTCAAAAAGGGGGAGATCTGTTTTGTCAACAGTCGTCCAAAAAGGGAGGAGATTGTTGGTGCAATATCTGCCTACCTTGTGTTTTGGAGAATGTTGACAGAAACAGGTATGGACTGATTTGTTTGCTAGTGCATATAGAGAGAAAAAGTCCATACACAACCGAATAGAATATTGTCTCCGGTGTTGAGTTTGAGGAACTACACTGAAGTATATCTATGTTGTAGAGAAGAACGAGCTATATTTGTGTAAGTGATAGAGTCGAGAAGATTGATGTGGACAAATTGAATCCTCGAAGGCTTACTACTGAAGTAAATCTTTCGATTCGGTAGTGTCGTCTGAAGGATTTGACAGCAGCGATGGAAGTCGAAGAGAAAGTGAAGACGTAGTATTCATTTCTTTGTTAATGTTTCATTCTTTCGAGTCATAGGACCTCCGTACTACTAAGAAGGGTATAGGTTCTTGATGGTTAGATCTATTGTGATGCTTAGACATAACCTATGAAAGATGCGAGAGAAATATCTTTGTGCTCCGAGCAAATACTTGCCAGCAAGAAACTGTGATCTTCTTTGTTGCGAGAGATTTGTCACCAACTGAGGAGTTAGCATTTCTTGCTCCGCAAGAAATGTTACCATTGTGCTCAAATACGACCATTGGAATTGTGTCGTTCGGCCATTGGTTGAACGCGATGTCTGATTTGGTCTTATCCCATCAGGGAAGGTTGTGGCTATAAATAGCCACTCCACTCCAACTTTGTCCGTTGGCTGCTCCGCTTGAGATGATTGATTTGAGCAATGCCTCTCCGAGTGATTTGAGTTTAACATCCACCGAGATAAAAGCCAAGAGCACAAGCTTAGATAGTGGTTTATCATCGCATTAGTTCTGAGTTAGAGTTCCTATACCTATTACTCTTGAGAGCTGCGCACTCTATAGACACGTAGGTTTTGACTTTGAGTGTTGAAGAGTTGTTGTCTTCATCGAGCCTGATCTTTAGCAACCAAGAGTGATTGTGGTTCGTGAAGGTCGACCATAGGTTTGGAGATCGCCGACAGGGATCTACCATGAGTGACAACCTGAGTTTGATGAGCTCTGCATTGAAGAAGAAAATGGTGAAGAGAGTTTATCTTCCATGTTAAGTCACAGCCCCTCCAACCATATGTAGCCCTTTGGCAGAAGGGTGAAATGGTCTACCAAATTACTCTCTCGCCATTGAGCACCACTGGTTCCATTTACTCTACTGCATTTCCTTAAGGAGTTCATATTCGTGCTCTATGCCGATAGTTTACTCAATCATTCCGTTTAGTCGGTTATCCACTTGTATTACAGTATTCTCCATGTTTCATTGTCTTCCTCCATATTCAATCGGATCCATCTTGTCCCTAGCATTCGCCTGTGAAATCTCTCCATAGTATTTATATCTGTGCATAACATGTTGTTTCTCATTCTGCTACATCTATTTGCAGGTTGCATTACTCTCAACGTAGTTAAACCTGTGATTTACCAAGCTCACAATGTTGTCAATGCTTTCATCGATGAATATGCCTCTGACGAAGAAGACTGATTAAGTTTATTTCCTTCGACACTACTTCCGCTACTGTGAGTGGGATAAATTACAAAGCTTCTGAAAGAAAATTTCAATCTCCCATTCACCCCCCTCTCGTCAACATACTCTCGGTCCTAACACTTCTTCTGTTCTAGTGGCTGCTACCTCTTGAGCACTGCGTTGGTTTTCCCTTGAAGAGGAAAGTGTGATGCAGCAATGTAGCGTAAATATTTCCCTTAGTTTTTAGGAACCAAGGTATCAATCCAGTAGGAGACTACACGCAAGTCCCTCGTACCTACACAAACAAATAAGAACCTGGCAGCCAACGCGATAAAGGGGTTGTCAATCCCTTCACGGTCACTTACGAGAGTGAGATCTGATAGAGATAATAATAAGATAAATATTTTTTATTTCTATGATATAGATTGAATGTAAAGATTGCAAAATAAAATAGATGGGAAACTTATATGAAAAAAGATAGACCCGGGGGGCATAGGTTTCACTAGTGGCTTCTCTCAAGATAGCATAAGTATTACAATGGCTAAACAAATTACTATCGAGCAATTGATATAAAAGTGCATAATTATGAGAATATCTAGGCATGATCATGTATATATGCATCACGTCCGTGACAAGTAGAGCAAAACGATTCTGCATCTACTACTATTATTCCACACATCGACCTCTATCCGACATGCATCTAGAGTATTAAGTTCATAAGAACAGAGTAATGCATTAGGCAAGATGACATGATGTAGAGGGATAAACTCAAGAAATATGATATAAACCCCATCTTTTTATCCTCGATGGCAACAATACAATACGTGCCTTGCTGCCCCTGCTGTTAGTGGGAAAGGACACCACAAGATTGAACCCAAAGCTAAGCACTTCTCCCATTGCAAGAAAGATCTATCTAGTAGGCCAAACCAAACTGATAATTTGAAGAGACTTGCAAAGATAACCAATCATACATAAAAGATTTCAGAGAAGAATCAAATATTGTTCATAGATAAACTTGATCATAAACCCACAATTCATCGGATCTGAAGGTGTGAGGTAATAACTATGGACCCGAAGGTCTGAGGTAAACTACTCAAACATCATCGGAGGGGCCATGGATTTGATGTAGAGGCCCTCCGTGATTGATTCCTCCTCCGTCGGAGCTCCGGAAAAGGTCCCAAGATGGGATCTCTTGGGTATAGAAGGTTGCGGCGGTGGAAATAGGGTTTCGTGGTGCTCCTGGATGTTTTCAAGGTATATGATTGGTTGCTTGACGTCCACTCCAAGTTCCCTGGATCACATTTGTTCCAAAAATAACTCTCCCAAAGATTTATTCCGTTTGGATTCTGTTTGATATTCCTTTTCTGCGAAACACTGTAATAGGCAAAAAATAGCAATTTGCACCGGTCCTTGGTTTAGTAGGTTAGTCCCAAAAATAATATAAAAGTGTATAAATAAGCCCATTAACATACAAAACATATAATATAATAGCATGGAACAATCAAAAATTGTAGATACGTTGGAGACGTATCAAGCATCCCCAAGCTTAATTCCTTCTCGTCCTCGAGTAGGTAAATGATAAAAACAGAATTTTTGATGTGGAATGCTACCTAGCATCATTCTCAATGTAATTTTCTTTATTGTGGCATGAATGTTCAGATTCGAAAGATTCAATACAAAAGTTTAATATTGACGTAAAAATAATAATACTTCAAGCATACTAACAAAGCAATTATGTCTCCTCAAAATATCATGGCCAAAGAAAGTTATCCCTAGAAAATCATATAGTCTGGATATGCTCTATCTTCACCACACAAAGTATTTAAATCATGCACAACCCCGATGACAAGCCACACAATTGTTTCATACTTTTGGTGTTCTCAAACTTTTTCAATCTTCACGCAATACATGAGCATGAGCCATTGTAACACCCCAAGACCGTTGCGCCAGGTGTCTTCCAGTATTTCACTGTGGTTGCCTCGTCATTTGCTTGCCTGTCATGCATTTCATATCATGTCATCATGTGCATCGCATTTCCATACATGTTCATCTCATGCATCTGAGCATTTTCCCCGTTGTCTGTTTTGCATTCCGGTGCTCCTATGTCCTCCGGTGTCCCCTTTTGCCTCTTTTTGTGTGCGGGTGTTAAACGTTCTCGGATTGGACCGATACTTGCCAAGCAGCCTTGGTTTACTACCGGTAGACCGCCTATCAAGTTTCGTGCCATTTGGACTTCGTTTGATACTCCAACGGTTAACCGAGGAATCGAGTAAGGCCTCGTGTGTGTTGCAGCCCAACACCTCTCCAAAGTTGCCCAAAACCCACATAAACCCTCTCCATCATCTAGGTCGTTCGATCACGATCGTGTGGCTGCAAACCGCACCTCATTTGGACTCTCCTAGCTCCCTCTACCTATATATATGTGATCCCCTCCAAAATTCGCGGTACAAACCCTACCCTAACCTTCCCCGCCGCCGCCGGACATGTCCACCGCCACCGCCACCTCACTCCGGCGAATCACGTCGCGACACCTCAGCATCACTGCCTCCCGTGCCCAATCCCGCAGTGCCACTTGTCAGGCCGCCGCGCCTCCTCTCTCCCGCACCCGCCGCGGCCCGCCGAGGCCCGGGTCGGGCCCTCCCCAGCCCGCGCCCGAGCGCCGCCCGTGCCCGCGCCGCTGCCGCGCCGGGTCCGTCCTTCGCCGCCGCCTCGCCGCGCCGGCTGGCCGCGCCGCACCGTTCCCCGCGAGCTCCCACGGGAGTGCTTAGTCGTCGCCGCGCCGGTCGCCTTCCGCCGCCGCCCACGGACCCGCTCGCTGGCGTCGTCCAATGGCGCCGCCCTCGCGCCGCTCGCCGGAGCTCCGCCGCCCGGAGCCGCCCCTCCCCGGAACCCGTCTCCGGCCAGATCCGGGGAGTGGGATGAGATCCACCACTCCCCCGATCCAAATGCTCCGTCCCGATCCGGATCCACCCCGTCCCGGATCTCCCCGTCCCGTTGACTTCTCGGAGGTCTAATTTTCGACTAAGTCCCCAACATTTTATGCATACTTCATCGCATCATAACTTCATCACCGTTGCTCCGATTCGTGCGTGTAGCATATCAAATTGTTCGTCTCGACGAGTACTTCATTTCATCCCATTGCACCATGTACATTTGAGCTCATCTTGATGCCCTAAATGATGTTGGAAGAGTGCTAGTTTCTATTAGTTTCAGATTCATATCAGTAATTGGACATTTGTCATTTTTTTCCATGATTAATGTGTGTCTCCTATGAACTTGAGCTCTACATGAGTTTTGAAGTATGCCATGCCATCTTTACAGGGGTGTATGCCATGTATTTTTGTGATCTCTATGGTGAATAGCACAAGCATGCAAAGTAGCTCTCGTAATGTTGCTGATTTAAGGGACTTAGAAATCTTCTAAGTCTTTGTATGTAGCGACCAGACCTCAAACAGTCTGATCTCTGTGCTCCGGTGTCATCCCTGGATCAGTAATGCTGACACCACACAGTACTCGGAGGATTTATAGCAGAGTAGCAATCACACACTTATTACATCGAGTGTCTCAAAAGAGAACTTGTTACAATAAATATGGCTTAAGGCCATCTAATAACGATAACAGCGGAAGGCTAGGAAGATAAGTGAGTCCATCAACTCCAACGGCATCACTGAGTATAGAACCACGACCTAAAAACTCCTTAATCGTCGTCTGAAAAGTCTGCAACATTAATTTTGCAGCCCGAAAACGGGTCAGCACATGGAATATGCTGGCAAGGTAACACATAGAGAGTAATGGAATGTAACAGCTATACTATATGCATATTTGGCTGGTGGAAAGCTCTATGGTTACAGTTTTTGCGTAAAGCCAATTTTTCCCTACTTCAAAGGAATAAATTTGATTACTATCATGGTGGTTGTTAAACATTGAGAATGGTTGACAGCATTCTCAATCCCAATTAAAGTAACATCATTAAACCCAACAAAATTAACCTTAGAGTAACATGTTGAGATTCACATGATAATCCAGGGACTAGATACTCAAGATGTCCATAACCGGGGACACGGCTAACCATGATTAGTTTATTACACTCTGCAGAGGTTTGCGCACTTTTCCCCACAAGACTTGATCGCCTCCGTTTGGTTTCTCGCACAACAGGGTGTTTGAGAAGACGGATGACCGAGACATAGTCTTTCAGAAGCGCTAGCACCTTACGATTGGGTAGACCATACCACCTACATCCCCTACATCTGCTAGTCTACCACTGTAAGAGTTCGCACAACTTAGTCAACTATGCCAGAGCCCATAATGGCTTGTGGCTGCACACGGAAGTTTCTAGTATGAATAATCTCATCATCCCTTTGAGCCTGGGTGGCGGTCCAAAAGAAAAACAGGCAAGTCCTGGAAACCAGGTGCCTCAATCCACCCAGATGTGTGTTTAAGTTGCCACCTTAGGTAAACCCTTAATTAACAATCTCACATCTGTCATGGATATCACTCACCCAATCCACGTCTACTAGCATAGCATGGCATAATAAGAAAACGTAGAAGTAACTCCCAAAGGTTTGATAATAAACAGGTAATAGGTACTACCTCATCTACTTCCCATCCCACAATTTAATTAGATCCTAATCATGCAATGTGTGAGGATTGATCTAATGCAATAAAACTGGGTTGTAGAAAAAGGTATGATCAAAGTGTTACTTGCCTTGCTGATGATCCACGAAACCTAGAGATTCAAAGTAACAGGCGGCGCACTCCAGGTATTCTATCGCAGACAAACAAACAAGCATACAATAAGTACTCTTCTAATGCACAGGTAAAACTAAAATAGAAGATCTAACCAGAAAGTTCAACTTAAGAACCCTGGTTTTGCAAAAAGAATCAAATCGAACGAAGCGAACAAAATCAAACGGCGAAAGAAAACAACTCCGTTCTAGTAATCTGGATCTATGGCAAATTTTACAATAGCAAAACTTGTTTAAGTTGATTATTCGGAAAGAGGGTTTCCAGACGAAACTCCAGGCGCTTGAATCGCCTGATTCCGATAAACGAGCGAAAAGTTATACTAAAACAAAAATCGAATCAGAAATCACGATCAAAAAATAACCGCGGAAAATCCGACGAAAAAGAAAAAAAACGACGAACATAATTTTTTTTAACGGCGCGGAAGTGGAGGTGGCGGCGAACCTCGGGCGGCGTGCAACTCCGGCGAGTCGGCGGCGGGTCCGGCGGATCGGGCACGGGGCTGGTGTGGGCTGGGGGCTCGGGTGTGGCGCTATATAAAGGCGCCCCGGGCGGAGTCCCGCTCGGGTACGGCCCAAGGTCGGTTTCGGTTTTTTTTAAATAATTACGCTCGGAAGAAAAATAAAAAGAAATACTAAACGGACTCCAAAAATCATGAAATAAATTTTCCCGGATTTCTAAAATCAATCCCGGTAAGGTGAACATTTATCTGGGCCCAAACTACAACATTGAAAAACACGCATTTTTCCTAAATTCAAATAAAAATACCGAAAAACTCTGAAATAAATCTTATTTGATTTTTTTTATTAAATCCTCAATATTTCTATATTTTGGGAAAGTCATTTTATTCCCTCTCTCATATTTTTGTAATAGAAATAATTGATGGTAAAATAAATAAAATCAAATGATCCTGTTTACAAAATTTGAGAGAACTCAAATATGTAAATAACGAAATCCCCAACTCTCTCCGTGGGTCCTTTAGTTGCTTAGGATTTTCTAGGATCAAAACCAAAAGCAAAATAAAATATGATATGCATGATGATCTAATGTATAACATTCCAAATTGAAAATTTGGGATGTTACAAACCTACCCCCTTAAGATGAATCTCGCCCTCGAGATTCGGGTTGGCTAGAAAATAGGTGAGGATGGTCCTTTAGCAAATCTTCCTCTCACTCCCAGGTGGCTTCATCCTCCGTGTGGTGGCTCCACTGAACTTTGCAAAACTTGATAACCTTGCTGCGAGTAACTCGGCTGGCAAACTCGAGAATCTTGACTGGTTTCTCCTCATAGGTCAAATTGTTATCCAACTGAATTGCTTCCAATGGCACTGTGTCTCTCAAAGGTATGTCAGCCATCTCCGCGTGACACTTCTTCAACTGAGAAACGTGGAACACATCATGAACTCCTATCAATCCTTCTGGCAATTCCAACTTGTAGGCCACTTCTCCCATGCGCTCCAAAACTTGATATGGCCCTACAAATCGTGGCGCTAACTTCCCCTTAATTCCAAAGCGCTTAATCCCTCGAAGTGGGGATACTCGAAGATAAACTCTGTCTCTGACTCCGTAAACTATCTCCTTGCGTTTAGAATCTGCGTAGCTCTTCTGCCTGGACTGGGCTACCTTGAGCCTATCGCGAATCAACTTCACCTTTTGTTCAGACTCCTTAATCAAGTCTGGTCCAAACAACTGGCGGTCTCCAACTTCGTCCCACAACAACGGTGCCCTGCACCTCCTTCCGTACAGAGCTTCGAAAGGGGCCATCTTCAAACTGGTCTGATAGCTATTATTGTAAGAGAACTCTGCATATGGCAAATTATCGTCCCAACTAGATCCATAATCTAGCGCACAAGCTCTCAGCATATCCTCCAATATCTGATTGACTCTCTCGGTCTGTCCATCTGTCTGTGGATGAAAAGCTGTACTAAATTCTAGCCTAGTACCCAAAGTTTCGTGCAACTTCTTCCAGAACTTTGAGGTAAACTGGGTTCCTCTATCTGATACGATACTCCTTGGAACTCCATGCAAACATACGATCCTGGTCATGTATATCTTTGCCAACTTAGCACTGGTGTAAGTGGTCTTTACTGGGATGAAATGAGCTACCTTCGTCAATCGGTCGACTACAACCCAAATCGAGTCGTAGCCTGAACGAGTCCTTGGTAATCCCGTGATAAAATCCATGCCTAGCTTATCCCACTTCCATTCGGGTATCGGCAATGGTTGCAACAATCCTGCTGGCTTCTGATGCTCTGCCTTTACTCTCTGACATACGTCACAAACTGCTACATACTCTGCAATATCCTTCTTCATTCCGGTCCACCAGAAAATATCCTTCAAATCCAAATACATCTTGGTATTTCCTGGGTGAATCGAATACGGTGAATCATGTGCCTCTTGCAGAATCAACTTTCTGATCTCCGGGTCATTGGGTACATAAACACGGTCTTCAAACCATGGGTGTCGTGCTCATCCTCATGAAATCCTTTAGCTTTTCCTTTGCTCAGTTTCTCCATTATAGCGGCAATCTCTTTGTCAGCTTTCTGAGCTTCTATGATTCTATCCATCAAAGTTGACTGAATTTCCAATGCGGCTACATAGCCTCTCGGAACTATTTCCAAACATAGTTCACGAATATTTTCTGCTAACTCCTTGGGTATTTCTCCCGTCATTAACGTATTGACATGGCTCTTACGGCTTAACTCATCAGCTACTACATTAGCTTTTCCGGGATGATAATGCAATCTTATATCATAATCCTTGATGAGCTCCAACCATCTCCTTTGTCTGAGGTTCAACTCCTTCTGCGTGAAAATGTACTTCAAACTCTTGTGATCCGTGTACACCTCACAATGATTTCCGATGAGGAAATGTCTCCATGTCTTCAATGCATGCACTACGGCTGCTAACTCCAAATCATGCGTGGCGTAATTCAATTCGTGAGGCTTCAGTTGTCGTGAAGCATACAAAACAACTCTCCCTTCTTGCATAAGCACTGCTCCAAGTCCTCGACGTGAAGCGTCGCAATACACCTCATAATCCTTGGTTTGATCTGGCAAAATCAACACTGGTGAGGTAACCAAACGGTTCTTCAATTCCTGAAAACTTGCCTCACACTCCTCAGTCCATTTGAACTTAGTATCCTTCTTCAGTAACTCCGTCATAGGCTTCGCAATCTTTGAGAAGTTCTCAATAAATCTCCGGTAGTATCCTGCAAGTCCAAGAAAACTCCGGATCTCTCCAACGGTAGTTGGTGCTTCCCACTTGGTCACGGTTTCAACTTTAGCGGGATCTACTGCTATACCTTCTCCAGATATAACGTCTCCGAGGAATCCTACTTCCTTCAACCAAAACTCACATTTGCTGAACTTGGCATATAATTGGTGTTCTCTGAGCTTTCCAAGTACCAAACGCAAATGCTCCTTATGCTCCTCTTCATTCTTCGAATAAACCAGGATATCATCAATGAACACTACGACGAACTTATCCAAAAACTCCATAAACACTTTGTTCATCATGTTCATAAAATAGGCAGGCGCGTTAGTCAGACCAAATGACATAACGGTATACTCATACAGCCCATACCTGGTGGTAAAAGCTGTCTTCGGGATATCCTGTTCTCAAATCTTCAACTGGTGGTATCCTGATCGCAAATCGATCTTGGAAAACACTTTACTCCTTGCAATCGATCAAACAGATCGTTGATCATTGGTAGTGGGTACTTGTTCTTGATCGTTACTTCGTTCAATCCTCGATAATCAACAACCTTTCTTAACGATCCATCCTTCTTCTCCACTAGAAGTACTGGCGATCCCCAAGGCAAAGAACTTGGGCGGATATATCCCTTATCCAGTAACTCCTTAATCTGTTTCTTAATTTCCACTAAATCCTTTGCTGGCATCCTATATGGTCTCTTTGATATTGGCCCTGTGCCTGACAATAGCTCAATCAAAAACTCGTTATCTCTATCCGGTGGCATGCCTGGCAACTCTTCTGGAAATACATCAGGGAAATCCCTTACCACTGGTACTTCCTCCTGCACAACTCTTGTTAGGCAATTTACTTGAGTCCTCTTTGGCACATGTCAGGATACATATTTGATCCTTCTCCCTTCTGGTGTGGAAAGCAAAATTGACTTACTAGCACACTCAATATTCCCTTCATACTTTGATAACCAATCCATGCCTAATATCACATCCAATCCTTGAGATTCCAATACTATTAGGTCTGAGGGCAAAAACATAGTAACCAATCCTTAATGGTAACCATCACACCATAGACTAGCCACATACTCTGCTCCTGGCGAGGTTACTAACATGGGTGACCTAAGGGCTTGGGTTGGTAGGTTATACTTATCCACAAATCCCCTTGAGATGTATGAATGCGATGCACCAGTATCAAAAAGAACGAGTGCAGTAAATGACTTAACCAAAAACTTACCTATTACTGCATCGGGCTGAGCTTCAACCTCCTCCATGCTAACGTGGTTCACCTGTCCCCTGTTGAAAGGGTTCGGCTTCTTTCCAGAACTTCCATTGCCATTTTGGCCTTCAGGACATTCATTTGCATAATGTCCTGGCTTCGAACACTTATAACAAGTGACGTGGCTCAAGTCCTTCTTGGCTGGGGTTGATGGAGTGTTGCGGTTCTGTCCATTGCTTCCTCCATTCCCATTACCATTCTTGGTGCCTTGCGATTGTGCGAGCTACCTACTCCATGGGTATGCTGAAAATGTCCTCCCGGCCCAGGGGTAAAACATGGCTTCTGCTGAGCTCCTGAATTATACTTTCCTTGTCCATACTTCCTCTTGCGGTTCTCAATTTGCTGCTGCTTCCCTTCAATCATAAGAGCACGGTCTACCAACTCCTGGTAGTTGTTGAAGGTGGCTACCATCAACTGCATACTCAACTCATCATTCAGTCCTTCCAGGAATTTCTCCTGCTTAGCTGCATCCGTAGCAACGTCATCTGGGGCACAACGTGCTAGCTTACTAAACTCCTCCACATACTGGCCAACTGTCCGCCCTCCTTGGCGCAAGTTACGAAACACACGCTTCTTTATGGCCATTGCTCCTGCTGAAACATGGGCAGTTCGAAAAGCCTGCTGAAACTGGTCCCATGTGATAGTGTCGACTGGGAAGGTGGCTGTGAAATTCTCCCACCAGGATGCTGCGGGTCCTTCTAACTGATGTGCGGCAAACGTAACCTTCTCCGCATCTGTGCATCCTGCTGTGGTCAACTCCCTAGCTATCTTGCGGAGCCAATCATCTGCTACTATCGGCTCGGTGCTACTGGAAAACACCGGCGGATTCAGCCTAAGAAAACGGGCTAAGTGGTCAACAGGTGGTGGTGGTGGTGGTGGGTTGTTGTTGTTGTTTCCCTGATTCTGATTCAGAACTAGCAACTGCATCAAGGTGTTCTGCTGCTGGATCAACTGGGTGAGCTCCGACGGAAAGGCAAATCCGGGGTCACGTCTCGGAGGCATCTGAGGGTTTAGAAAAGATGAGATATAAGAATAGAGGGGGTCTAAAGAGAAAACACTACCCATATGCACATGAGGCAAAAGCAAACAATTCACTTCAGTCAAACAAACAAGGCATACAATCGATCTAACTATCGCAGAGTGCTCGGACTACTATATTTACATGGTGGACTACTACTACTGATGAGATGGTCTACTAGAAATATTCTATGGTTGTAGATTCCATGATATTTGCTCCGGCTTCATCAACATAGTCATCATTGCTACTATCTTGTTCCGAGTCGGTGCCGTCAATGATGATGTAGTCTTCCGGGCTAATCTCCTTGGGTTCTTCGTCTTCCTCTACTGGCGTCGGGCCTCCCATAAATATTGCTAGCTTCATAGTTAGGTCGGCATTCTTATCCACCAATACTTCGATTTCTTCTTCATAATCTTCATGTGTAGCCTTGAGTTCTTCCTCCAGTTCCTTGATTCTAGTCTTAGCCTTCTTCAGATCTATCATGTCGGCGCACATCTGATTCTCCTGTCGTTGAATGTGTTGGTTTAACTCTTGGATAAAAGTTGCAATTGATCTATCTTTCCTGGTGCTAATCATCTCCCAGTGTTCATCTCGGCGCCCACAAATCTGGTAGATAGTATCCTTGAGATCCTTGCGGCAGACTTCGCCAATGTGTCCCATGGCGATGTGAGCTGCCATACTCTTTCCTAGACTCCAAGTTGGTGCATCAAAAGAAAACTCTATGGGCTCAGTGACTGGCATGAACGTCCTTCCTGGAACTTGAACTTGAATCATCCAGCGCTCTTCTTCAGGTAAAGTGGCGTTGTAGGTTCCCGTGAAGCTTGGTATTCCTATGTTCAGGTATTTAGTGACTTCCTTCAAGTGGTGTCCAAAGGGTGTATCTTCATCTGGTTGGGTGAACTTATTCCTTGCATCTGCCATCCTAAAGAGTAGAAAAGATGAGAGATCAGAAGAGAAGAGAGTGAGTAGTGATCTAGGTCTTTAGCTTAGTGGTCGTGTCCTACAGTCAGCGTGTGCTCTGATACCATCTCTGTAGCAACCAGACCTCAAACAGTCTGATCTCTGTGCTCCGGTGTCATCCCTGGATCAGTAATGCTGACACCACACAGTACTCAGAGGATTTATAGCAGAGTAGCAATCACACACTTATTACATCGAGTGTCTCAAAAGAGAACTTGTTACAATAAATATGGCTTAAGGCCATCTAATAACGATAACAGCGGAAGGCTAGGAAGATAAGTGAGTCCATCAACTCCAACGGCATCACTGAGTATAGAACCACGACCTAAAAACTCCTTAATCATCGTCTGAAAAGTCTGCAACATTAATTTTGCAGCCCGAAAACGGGTCAGCACATGGAATATTCTGGCAAGGTAACACATAGAGAGTAATGGAATGTAACAGCTATACTATATGCATATTTGGCTGGTGGAAAGCTCTATGGTTACAGTTTTTGCGTAAAGCCAATTTTTCCCTACTTCAAAGGAATAAATTTAATTACTATCATGGTGGTTGTTAAACATTGAGAATGGTTGACAGCATTCTCAATCCCAATTAAAGTAACATCATTAAACCCAACAAAATTAACCTTAGAGTAACATGTTGAGATTCACATGATAATCCAGGTACTAGATACTCAAGATGTCCATAACCAGGGACACGGCTAACCATGATTAGTTTATTACACTCTGCAGAGGTTTGTGCACTTTTCCCCACAAGACTCGATCGCCTTCGTTTGGTTTCTTGCACTACAGGGTGTTTGAGAAGACGGATGACCGAGACATAGTCTTTCAGAAGCGCTAGCACCTTACGATCGGGTAGGCCGTACCACCTACATCCCCTACATCTGCTAGTCTACCACTGTAAGAGTTCGCACAACTTAATCAACTATGCCAGAGCCCATAATGGCTTGTGGCTGCACACGGAAGTTTCTAGTATGAATAATCTCATGATCCCTTTGAGCCTGGGTGGCGGTCCAAAAGAAAAACAGGCAAGTCCTGGAAACCAGGTGCCTCAATCCACCCAGATGTGTGTTTAAGTTGCCACCTTAGATAAACCCTTAATTAACAATCTCACATCTGTCATGGATATCACTCACCCAATCCACGTCTACTAGCATAGCATGGCATAATAAGCAAACGTAGAAGTAACTCCCAAAGGTTTGATAATAAACAGGTAATAGGTACTACCTCATCTACTTCCCATCCCACAATTTAATTAGATCCTAATCATGCAATGTGTGAGGATTGATCTAATGCAATAAAACTGGGTTGTAGAAAAAGGTATGATCAAAGTGTTACTTGCCTTGCTGATGATCCGCGAAACCTAGAGATTCAAAGTAACAGGCGGCGCACTCCGGGTATTCTATCGCAGACAAACAAACAAGCATACAATAAGTACTCTTCTAATGCAC